>NC_136935.1:38064280-38174280 GCF_949987615.1 Pollachius pollachius | reverse complement strand
TAGTGTTTTAATGTGACAACAATGGAATCCACGAATCAATAGAATCAGTCCAACCAAAGGCAGTCATGTCACTAAATAACAGATCAACGCCCAGTGCGAGTTTGGTTAATAAATAATTCACTATAATACATGCCCAAGACTATCAGCCTCACAGCATCACACATGTGCCTGACAGCGCTGCAGGTGAGCCTGCAGTTATCTAGAGGTGGGAGGAGAGATGGGGGGGATGGTGGGTATTCTCTGGACGCCAGGCTGTGCAGCAGCATGCGGCGGTGACCTTGCAGCGCTGGGAGAGAGGGGCTTTATGGGCTGGGTCCTTAGGAGGTGCGCAAACGCTCCCACCGACCCAAACCCGTCCCTCCCGGTATCCCGTGGCTGGCTCGCTGTGTGTGTGTGTGTGTGTGTGTGTGTGTGTGTGTGTGTGTGTGTGTGTGTGTGTGTGTGTGTGTGTGTGTGTGTGTGTGGGGCCTGGGGGGGGGGGGGTAAGAGGTTGTGTCTGTGCTTGTGTGTTTTTGCATGCAGAACACGGCTGCTATGTATCTATGTGTCTGTGTGCATGTTTGCTTGAGTGTGTGTGTGTGCGCATGCATGTACCTGTATTTGTGTTTTAGGTATGTGTGTGGGAGTACAGGCGTGTAAATGAGTGGCATGTGTACGTGCACTCATGCTTGTGTGTCAGTATGCATGTGTGTGTTTTTGTTAGTGTCTGTGTGTACGTGGACTCATGCTTGTGTGTGTGTGTGTGTGTGTGTGTGTGTGTGTGTGTGTGTGTGTATGCATGGGCGTACACGCAGATGTATGTGCTCATGTCTGTGTATCTCTATGTGTGTTTGCATGTGTGTGTGTGTGTTTACGGACGTGCGTTCAAACGTGCGTGCTC
This sequence comes from Pollachius pollachius, assembly GCF_949987615.1. Lineage (NCBI taxonomy): Eukaryota > Metazoa > Chordata > Actinopteri > Gadiformes > Gadidae > Pollachius > Pollachius pollachius. The sequence continues at coordinate 38,173,400 of NC_136935.1, read as the reverse complement.
ATGCCTTTGTGTGTCAGCAGCACGTGTGTGTGTGTCGGTGTGCGTGTGTGGTTTGCGTCACGCTAACGGGCTACCTGGGATGTCCTCGGGGTAGACAGCGCGCCACTTGACGGAGAACCCTCGGTCGGTGAGCCGGCTGTCGGAGCGGAAGCTGACCTCCACGGTGTCACCGGCGCTCACCAGCACGGGAGGGAGGACGTAGCCGCAGTAAGTGCCTGCGAGAGAGAGAGAGAGAGAGAGAGAGCGAGAGAGAGAGAGAGAGAGAGATTGGGTGAGAGCCAAGCGATTGTTTTTTCCTCATTGTTTCTTTGCGCCTAACCGCTCTGCTCGATCGCCGCGTTTCGCATTTCAAAGCTGAACGGACGCGTGTGCTTACGTGCACGTGTCTCGCACAAAAAAAACCCCACACACATTCATTCAAATCGATGTATACAGGCACACAGACACACATACAACCACACACACATTCACATATATTTATACAGGCACACACACACATGCACAAACAGACGCACACACACACACATATATAAAACACACACATATAGTCTCACACACATGTTCTGTCTCGCATAAACACACACACACACACACACACACACACACACACACAGACACACACACACCATGGGTAGTACATACACCATTTAAAACACTGTGTCATCATTGCGTGTGCAGCGTGTTGAATGCATCAGCGGCCTGCGCCCCCTGGAGGGCTGATGCCAGCACTTAGGCCCAGCCCTCAGCACCATCGCTGCAGACGACGAGGTGAAAACACCAGCGAGGTTCATTCACACCTCTCCGGCCACCTCGCGGAGGTGTTGCACGGGCTGCTCTGTGAACCCGCCGGGACCGCTGCATGCCACAGCTGAGGCATTTTCCGCGAAGAGAGAATCGCCAGTGTTTTAAGAACAACGACAGTCGTGAGCGCAACTAGTGAGCGTCTGTTGTCGTTTCAAAGCTCACTTTGTTCGGCAGCCTGTTTTGGCAGGTGTTCATGTGTCAAATGAAACAATTCATTTAATCCCATTGAAGAACATGGGACCAAATTAATTGTTTCATTTAAATACGTGACATGATTTGAAATCATGTTACCACATTGCATGGTTTTGTGATCGTGCTCAACCTTGTGACCGGGTTGAAAGTACAGACGATAGATAGTGTCTACTATGATATAGAATGTGCAATTTCAGTCCCAGATTTCTCCTCACAACCTCTTGCTTCCCTCCCTTTGCTATCAAAGGTTAGCTAGGCCAGACGCTCTAGAAACTAGAAACTATAGATTCAGCATTCAGCTGTTCGGACGGTTACTACAACTACAGTGTCAAATAGAAACACGACGTTGACAACACGACGCAAACGACACGACATACAATAGGTAGATAACCCTAAAGTTGACTTGTCAGGGTGTCAGAGGTCATTCACCTAGGGTCCGGTAGCTGTCTGAGATGGCCAGCGCGTCCTCGGGGCACCGGCCCATCTCCCCGGGGACGGCCATGTCGGTGAAGCGCAGCTCCACGAGGCGGCCCGCGGGCGCCTGGATGCTCCAGTAACACTGCAGCTCGGCGGGGTAGCTGGACGGGAAACCGAGGGAGTGGATCACCCCCTTTCGGCCAAAGAGCAGCCGGGGCCCGCCGCAGCCTGAGTCTGTCCAATGGCACAGGGGAAGGGCAGTTAGAACGACATGGAGGCCGGATGGACGGGTGGTAGACAGACACATAAAAAAATAAATAGAGAGATATGAATGGATTGGTAAGTAGAGGTTGGATGGATGGATGGATGATACATCGATAGATGGATGGACAGAGAGACGATGAGAGAAAGAGACACCTTCATCTATACCTATTTCTGTCTATTAATAGATAGATATCTATCTATCCATCAGTATCCATCAGTATCCACCTCTTTCTCTATCTATCTATTTATATATCTATCTAGATAAAGACAGATTCATGCAATTAACTTGCACCTCATAAAATCATACTCTCTTTCTTTTCCCCTCAGCGCTTGCCTTAACCCTTCCTTACACATGGTAGATTTCATGAATGGAATCTGCATAAATGCAGTACCTTAATTGGCCATCAGGGACCTCTGGTTCTATTCTGCCCACAGAGAAGGACTCGTCTAGATTCCTCCCGAGGGGGATTCCCTCTACTGCTAGGAAAGAGCTGCCTGCTCCATTACTCCTTATTTGGAGCTGGCAGCTGATGGCTCTGTGCCTATTGGCGTGTACAGCGTGAAGGGAGGGACCTTATGCAGGATGCTGGATTCCAAGCCATGGTTGCCAAGAACCCATCGAAGGCATGTGGAAAATATGGATAATGTATTTTAACTTTTAACATTATGAACATGCTCTCTAATATGGAATGGAATTTTTGGTCATTATTTTGTAAATAATAAATTATAATAAATAATAAATATAATATAAATAAATAATAATAAATAATAATAAATAAATAAAAAAAATCGAATATGGCTTTGAAATCAGTCCTTCAATAACAAACAAGGCTGAAATGTTACTGATTAAATAGTAAAATACATTATTTTGAAAATAATTTGTTTTCCGGGGACGTTTATTTAATAACTCCACATGTATTTACCTGAAGGGCCTGAAATACACAGAGTCAAAGAGTCGGGAGGGCAAACTTTATTTCTTACCAGTTTTATATTATCGGGTTTGTCTCGCGTAGTGTGTAAGATTTGGTTTTCAGAGAAGGCGCAGATAATCAGACAAGAGAGCCCCCATGTGTTTAACCCTGAATATTCGCCAAGTGTAGACCATCAACTCGATAGCAAGGCCAGACTGATGGTCAACACCAGTGGTGTAGTGTGAACTGCTGAAGTCGGGCCCGACATTAAATGTCGCCGAGTGGTTGGTCATTCTTCTATTGTATTATGAAACCCCACAGGAGAAACAAGGGTCTATAGGTCAAAACACTTCACGGCTGTCCCGAGAAAACCAAAACACACAAAATCATACTTAGCATTGTGTAGCACCTTATCCTAACTATGTTGTTGTTGTATATGGGGAATGGGTTAACCAGGCAATTGTAAGTGCATGGCACTTGTTCTATGAACATCCTTACTATACCGACAGCGATATATTCTCGGTTCTCTCTTCCGATAAATGTACTTATTGTGAGTCACTGTTGATAAAAGCGTCTACTAAATGCAGACGCTGTAAATGTGGATGCTAAAACAAAAAGGCTAACTGCATGTCCCGACCTACTCACCCAGGGTGGGTGCGGTGGTGCCGGGGGTGGTGCCGGGGTTGATGGTGGTGGCTGGGCGGGGCGTGGTGGTCGGGGGGACCACCGGGGGCAGGCTGGACTTGGTGTAGGTGGCGCTGAAGCCCCTGGAGGTGAGCGTGGCGTCCGTCCTGAAGCGCAGGGCGATGGTGTGGCCGCTGGACTCCAGGGGTTTGGGGAGCTTCCTGCCGCAGAACTTCCCTGGAGGGGGGGGGGGGGGGGGGGGGGAAGGGCAGATGAGGACCCACTACTCAGGGGTCATTAAGTCCTGCGTCGCAACGCTCACAATTCAGCTTTGGCCTGGGCTTTCTCAGATGAATCGATGATCTGGGTTCTAGACGGTCGATTTGAATGAAAGGGTTCTCATCTTACTCTGTTTTCTACTGTACTAGATGTGCATTACAATCAGGCCCATGATCGGTACATACATGGAGAAAACGAACAACGTACCTTTGACCATATTGCATTTGTACACCTCTTTCGAAATATATACGTTTTCAAAGAGAAAATACTGAGATGTTAGATATTAACATGATGAATAAAGACCCATTAGACGTATACACATATGTTCTGTTTTGTTGTGACTGCATGTGGCTGTGAGTCGCTCTACCCTGTTGTGCATTGCACTAGATTTGAGTGGGATGTTACGTTTGGACCTGCCTACCCAATTTAGCTGCGCCGGCTGTGTGGCCGTCAAAGACCTCCACATAGTCTCCACAGAGCTCCGGGGACAGGTCAAACCAGGTGAAGGTCAGCCGAACCCTTTCCCCCTCTGGGACAGAGATCTTCCACTGAACACACAATCACGCACACACACACCAACACACAAACACACTCTATTTATATCATATCTCACACAAGCACACCCCTTTTTATGCTGTAGTCAGCTTATAATCAGCATAGTTTTAACACGGTCATAAATGTATATTTTATAAGTAGTTAATGGCAGTAAGACTCCTATCTAGACCATAAGAACATCTAGTAAGGACAAGGATAGTGAAATACACACCCCATATATAATAGATGCACTTGAGTTCAATCTTTGGATGACAGTAGAATAGAAACACACATAGGGCCCTATTTTAACGGTCTGAAACGCAAGTGAGAAGCGCCAAGTGCAAGTAGCTTTGTGGGCGGTTCGATGGCAATGTTGCTATTTTACCGGCGCATAAATGACTCTTGCGCCCGGCGCAAATCTAAAAAGGGTTGGTCTGAAGTAGCCTAATTACCCGTTGGTGTGGTTTGGGCGTAACGTGCAATGAATCAATGAGAGTGCCATCTTCCATCCCCTTTAAGAGCCATGAGCGCATTTGAATCTGACGAGTTGATATTTTGACAGTGCGTTTGCAGTCTCCGATTAGACAGATGCATGACCACATGAATTTCAAACTTCAAATGGCTCAGTTTATGGCCAAATAATATGGCCTGATTCACACATGGAATAGTGTTTTCTTCCACAACTTCAGAAACACTGAGTCCTGAAATAAATTTTGGCAAAGAAAACTTAACACACATATGATATGTGTGTGGTTGTAATTGTGGTTCTATTTAATGATATACGCAATACATTAACAAACATTGCTTCTTACCAGTATTGTGTGCATTATCGTTATCGACTTGTGTTCCTAATATGCATGTGTCACCCCGTTAATATACATTGCCATGGACTGTATTATGCGTTACGTGTTTAGTTTGCGTGTGTTTAAACAGATGGACGCACACACGCGCGCCCGCTTTCATTAATTATTCTACACATACACACACGCGCGCCCGCATTCATCCATTCTTTTTAACACTCACTCGTGGTAAAACAATGTTTTCTCACGATCAAATACTCATCAATCCTAAAAGTTATGGGGTTGTACACGATGTCTGTGTCAAGAAAATATGCGTTTGCTGTACGGTGTTTGCAGATGCATTGATTTAAAAGTACAACTTATTACCGCTGTATCAGCTGTTCTTTCCCAAATAATTTACCAAGAATGTGTGGCTAGGTAGATGAGAGAAGCAAAGTGTATGCGCGGGGTCCACAAGCAACATTATGCATGCGCCCTTAAAATAGCATCTGAACAACGCTCCACTGACTTTAAACCAGGTATTTCCTGGTTTGTGGCGCAATTGTTTTCTGAAACTGCAAAATAGCACCAGGGAACGTTTGCGCCAGAACACTCCTCCTCCTTTCGCCGAACCGCCCCTTGGGGTGCAAGATCATTCCCTAATTTACCGACGCGTGGCGCAGGAGGGAAAAGAACGCTCTGCGCCAGTTGCAAACTAGCAACGACGTAGAAAGTCAATTGCGCCGGATGCAAGATAGGGCCCATAGAGTTTCACAGGACGTATTACGTTTACACAACCCAGATACATGTGCACCGATTGGACACACACACACACACACACACACACATACAAATACACACACAAAAAAATCTCAATGACATTTATTTTTGAATGCAAGTTCTTGAGCTAGTCTAGTTTTTATCATAGTCATCATTTTTTTATATACATGAATAAGCTTATACTATAACCTAGTGTGGAAAAGTGGTGAAAGACACAAGCACGTCACACACAAACAATACATGATTCGGTTGCATGTGAGTCGCATCTTTGGATGACAACTGTATCACAAGATACACAGATGCATGTGTGTCTATACCTGTGTGTGTGTGTGTGTGTGTGTGTGTGTGTGTGTGTGTGTGTGTGTGTGTGTGGTACCTGGTAAAATGCTCCATTTTGGTAGTTCTGTGCTGGGAATCCGGGGGTCAGCAGATGCCCCTGGTCACCTTGCAGAGAGCCCCCCGCCCCGGCTATTTCTGGCAGAGAGAGAGATAGTCCTTCAGCACATACGCACCTCAAGGATGTTCAATCACCATATCACACACACACACCCACAAGCTAGAGCAGGAGAGGGCAAACACAGATGGGAGAGAGAGACAGAGGAAAGGGAGAGAGGGGGCAGAGAGGAGGGGAGAAAGAAAGAGAGCAGAAAAAAAACAAGATATAGAAAGAAAAAGATGAAGGGGGACGGGAAGATAGAGAGAGAGAGATCCAGTGTGTGCCTTTCTCTCTCTCTCCCTCGCTGTAGCTATCATGTTACCTCCGGTGCTCTCTGGAGCTACAGCCTTGTAATGGGCCTTGAAGCCTTGGTCTGTCTTCAAGTCGTTGCTGTCGAAGTAGACCATCAGCCGGTTCTCCAGGGTCACCAGGGTCCTGGGCTTGGTGTAGCCGCAATACTTAGCTTTCCACAGCAAAAAACAGTATTATGTTATAGCTAACCACATTGAGATGAAGATATCTCTAACACACAGTGTTGACTTATGGGTAGCTGTTTACTCATGATTCACTAGATTTCTAATAGACTTTTAAGGAATCCGAAGTGGTAGGCAGCTTTAGTTTGAAAGGTTATTTTTATTCATTCTCCTGAATAAATAAAGGTCCTGACTTCCCCTCATCTTGCCCAGAGGGAAAATTAACTAACTACTCCTCACCGATAATTCGAGGGGGAAGGGGAAACTAACTTCTCCTTACCCATGATTCCTAGTGAGTCTCTCAGGGTGACAAAGTCGGACACGCACATATCTGAATCCTCCAATGCAAACTCCTCAAACCACAGCTGGATCACCTGCACAGACCAACACAAATACACACACACACACACACACACACACACACACACACACACACACACAGAAACACACAGAAACAGAGGTTTCATCAGAGTCCAGAAGCTGTGTATACTGGCTGTAATAACGTAGATACATGTTTGCGCATGCATGTCTGTGTTTTTGTTTTTTCTGTGTAGGTTGGATTTTAGGGTTTTAAAAGGGTATGAGAAGTGGTTGAGAGAGAGAAGTAGAGAGTGGGTGAGAAAGAGAGAAGCAGTGAGTGAGAGAGCCAGACAAAGAGAGACATTGATTTTGACACCCTCTGTATTCTGAACTGTGACAGATGGAGAATGACAGACGCAGAGAGAGCGAGAATTATAGAACCAAAGATAGAGAGAGAGAGAGAGAGAGATTAAAAAATATCTAAGGAGAGAGAGAAAATCTGCAGCTGTCTTGTACGTCCGCTATGTCTGTTGTAGCAGCAGTCCTCTTGAATGGCCATCAGAAGCTGTCAACTATAGTGCTAGCATCATAGTAACTACAGTACATCTCTAGTCTACCTTATCCGCAGCCACAGTGATTTGCCAGGAACAGCCCCTGCCGTTGTCATAGTGATTGGGGAAGCGCCAACTGGTGAAGGTTCCGGAATCCCCAGACAGCTCCTGGGGGCCTCCACATCCTGAGTCCAGACCTGGATCCCGGCAGAGGACAGGACGCCATTATGACAAGCCTTGTGAATGCAAATATCAATAACCTTATTAGCTGACGTGTGTTATGTGTGCCCACTTGTCAACACAGTTGAAAAACCCTGATGTGGACCTATACGTGGGCATGATATCTTTGTAGGAATGGTAAGAATGATGTCCATATGGGCAATATAATTCAGACTAATTTGATCTAAATATATATTTAACATTTGATTACTGTTACTTTATGCTGTTAAATGCAGTTTTTGTCGTTCATTTAGACGATTACTATTATTAAAAAACTATTATTCACCCGTTTTGTTTAAAACAAACTCAAAAATCTGTTTAAGCATTTCATTTCACAACAGACAAATTTCATACACAGCATTGCAAATGTGAACCATGACCAGGCTTGGTGAAAGTCATAAAATAGATAAATAAGAAGAGTGTGAAAGACAGGGCCATATTTGCTACTTTGTCAGATAACATAACTTTACTGATATCAACACAATATAAGTGTGCAGGACTACTATGTTTATCATCTTGAGGATAAAGTCAAGTTGACAATTTGTGCAGACACCCAGAACGAGTATTTTCTTTCAGATTTTCCAACAACGCACTGATTTGTTAATGTGGTAATTTGTCAGTGAAGTTTGAAGCACGTTGCTTGTGATGCTTGCAAACATTCAATGTTAGCAGTTATTCAAACCCATAATATCTGGTGAGGAACAACCAAAAGTGCTGGTTCATTGCTGAATACATTCAGTCTGCAATGAATCCAAATAGAACCAGACTGAGATATATCCTCTAAAAGATCTGTATTTTATTACTAAAATATTAAGGCAAACATAAATAATGAAAACATCAAACAAAGATGGAAAACTGTTCTAATGTCTCATAGGAAAGCGTTTCCATGTCTGCTCACCCTCTGCACCAACGGGAGCGCCTTTGTTCTTCTCAGTGAAGTATATGGCCACCAGGCCCACGCAGGCTCCCGTCAGGAGCACAAACAGCAGGATCAGACTCTTCTCCAAGGTTGTCAGACGATTCTTGGCCATGTTCACTTCCCCTCCCAAGTGGGGACGAGCACCAAGCGAAAAGGTGGATGGAGAACCATGTGGTTCATCCTCTTATACCGAACACTGTGGCAGTATACGGCCCCTTCTGAACTTTGACCAAGGAGGCTTACCTTGAACTTCCACTTTGAAGGACGATGCAGTAAAAGACATCAGGGTCCAGGAGATGTGTATGAGTACGGTGCGACCTGCTATGAGGTTGCCTCATTTATTATTCAGTCATGATAAAAGAAAAAAAAGATATATATGTTTACATATTTATATATATTGTATATAAAACACGCAAACACAAACACACACACACACACACACACACACACACACACACACACACACACACACACACACACACACACACACAGAGAGAGCTCGCATCGATCTTGTAAAGTATAAGTTAGAAAGAAATAATCCAAAACGAAGACACTCTCATAACACTATCTGCCATAGGATTGTAAATTAATCTATTTAACTTATTTTGGTAGTAGAGTTTATTAGTTACTTAATCAGCTATAGCTTGAGGGATAGCTAGCTAGCTATCTAACTCACATCCAAACACATTAGTTAACACACAAAGAGTAGGCTAATCATGCTGAGAGTTTCATCACCGGAATTAAACTCAACGTCATCTATAAATGTTGATCAAACTTTTACATTAGATCAATTATTTGGCTTCAAAAGTTCCTGGTTATCTTCAAATGTGTACTTTAAAAAGGAATCTTAAGGGGAACTCTAGAACTGTAAAACATTTAAGCCTTTACATGCTTTTCTAGGAATCAATGGAAGTATATTAGAAAAAGCAAGAATATACAGAAATGATATACAACTAGTACGCCTATTGCGGAAGCAAATGGAGTCTCTATGAAGCACTGGTGTGCCAAAATATGCGCATAATAACAATAATAAAGCCTAACCTACATAAGAGAAGCGCACCTAGAATAACTCACATAATTAGTCTGAGAACTTGATCTTGACTGATTGTGTTGTTGCTTATTCGATTAATGTAATTAATAATTACTTTTGTGCTAACGTCAGAACAGTGACCTTTGGTCTCATTAACTGAACCTCTCTCTCTTTAGATGGACACCTGGAGGGAAAAAAGTGTGTTTTATTGTTATCAGCAGTTTCCATTATCTTTGTCCTGATAACTGATAACAATATTAATTGCTAGCCAAGCTAGCAATTGATATGGCAAGCTTACCATATACTTATAGCTTACCAACATATATTACAAAATGTCAATAGTATATTAAAATAAAAAAAATGATATTATGCATAACACAAGTAAAATGTCCTCCTACCATATTTACAAAGTTGCGCAAATGCTAGTTGTTGTTTTTTTTTCCAAACCATGACCCCAGTTATCAATAACAATACCTTATTTTGTCCTTTGATGCAGTACTTCTACATCCATTATCCTTATATTACCTTTTTCATTTAGTATAGAGGGAAACCTTCCTCTTGGTGGAGGTCAAGGGTAGTGAGAATCCCAGGGGGGCTCTCCCTGTGGCTGAAGGGGCATATGGCAGAGCGACAGTGAAACATCAGGGGAGTTTAAGAGGAGCCACTCCCAGACTCAGATATCACCTCCTAACAGCATCTCATCAGCATATCTGACACCTTCAATACCTTATTTCTCTCTCAAGATAAGCCCTTCTGGGTCCTCTGTACCCTCCATTTTCTAAAAGAAGAAGAAATACTATCTCTTTATCTTACAAACAGAGATCTCTGTAACACACACACACACACACACGCACACACACTTGTATCTACGTGCACATTTGTATGAATTTGTGTGTCTATCTGCATGTGTGTGTGTCTGCATGGAGTCCATATATCTGGTCCATGCTTGACTCTATCAGCGCTGGGTTGGTTTAGTACTTCAAAGATGGATGGGCCACCTGGCAGCAACAACCCAGCAGCTCTTAATGAACAACGGCAAGGTGACCTCGGCCTGTTCCTGTGAGTGTGCACCACTTTGTGAACAAGTGTGCATCTGGATGGGACGCTGCATCTGTATACATGTGTACCGGCCTGCGTGTGTGTCTGTGTGTCCCTGTTTGTGCATGTCTGAGTGCACATCTGTTTTTAAGCATTTGTGTGTAGGCATTTGTGTGTGTGACTGTGTTTGTGTGCATGTGTGTGAGCATGTGTGTGTACATATGTGTTTGTATTTTGCCTATTTATTTGTGAATGTATCACTGTGTGCCATAGGTTACAGCCGTACATCTGGTTGATAACATAGCTGAGATGATGAATGAAGATGAAAATCACAGAGCACTGCTTCCATATAGACGCACCATGATCATACAATAACACAGGAGACAACATGAGTCTGGTGTGCAGCGTAGCGTAGCATAGTCTTTTATAGCGTAGCATAGTATAGTGTAGCATAGCAACATTTAGTGGATGGTGGGTGTAGGGGGAATTCTATAAAATATTATGGGGGAAAGGTTATAGATGGCTCAGATACATCAGAGACACACACACACACACACACACACACACACACACACACACACACACACACACACACACACACACACACACACACACACACACACACACACACACAGGCTTAAACAAACATATATGTAGGCCATGGATCCCACAGGGAGTTATATGGCTGAGGAAGAGCCATGCTTGCCTACCGCCTTGCTAATGCAGTCTTAGGATAAATAAGGATGATCTGAGAACTGGAAACAACAAAATAACCGGTTTTGCTGAGACAGATATTTCATTTAATTTACATCCTCCTCCGTAGCCAATACCCTCTCTGTGACCACTAGGTATGCTACCTAACACAAGAAGGTTACAGAAAAAAGTGTATCAAAAAATAATGAATAGAACTTCATAGAGAACATGAGATGTGAAATGTTTATGTTTAATACATAAGAAATTTATCCCAGCAGTGAGTGAATTAAATTAGCAAAGAGATCGAATCATGATTCTGTGTCAGCAAGGAGTTTTATTGCCATAATTATTAAATTGCATTGCACTCAGTCTTTCACCAACGTGACCTCTAAATATATATTTGATCATTGCTCCAGAATGATCCAGGAGGAGTTATGTGCTATTCTTAAGATGGGTTTTTGCTAATTGTGATGGCTTGGTTCCAAGCTTGATCCCAGAGGTCCTTCATATGAATCGTTTTGGAGCTCATTTAGCAAACCCTGTTCTAAAAATAGAATATAGATAAAAAATGAGTTACATTTGAGCTTAAATGTTCTTTTCAGAAAGCAAAAAAGTTGTGCCAGAAAATATAAAAGGAGAACCAAAGCCCAACATAACTTGTAGCCTTCTTGCGTTAGATGATTCTATGAGGTCACTGAGGTCCCTCAGGTCATTCATGCAGGTCATTCAGGTCATCTCCCTCAAGTCATGCATAATGCCTGATATCTGATAGGCTGATATGGTTACCTGATTAAGTGTTGATGCGACACACCTGTCCATCGCTTATTGTAATACGAATACAGGGTAGTCGGCAGCCCTGCCCAAGACTGAAGAAAAAACCTGAAAGGTCCCATGGCATGCCATCAGGTGTGAGTGTGATTAGCCGCTACAAGCCGTTTTGGAAATCTGCCCCTTATGACATCAGAGGTGGGCGTGTCCACCTAGATGTGTGACGGATAGATGAGCAACGTTTGCTACAGTCCTCTGGGTAGGCTGGTAGACTGATCTATCCAGCACACATCTAGGTGGACACGCCCACCTGTGATGTCATAAGGGGCAGATTTCAAAAACGGCTTGTACCGGCTAATCACACCACACCTGGTGGCATGCCATGGGACCTTTAAAGCATTTTATTAGAGGCATGGTTAGTAGGTTCAACGTTTTCTAAGACATCTGAAAGTGGAAAGTCTGTTTCACTTAATAATAGCCTAAGTTAATTCTAGAGTGTGCTCTGAAACATTAATGCAGGACTAAGATGAACTGTCTGACAGTTGATGAATATGTTCCTTTGGTTAAACACTTCTAGCCGCTTGCCAATTTATGACCTTCTTTAAATCAATATTGCTCATTTACTCCTGCTCCCATTTTACAGTGAAGTAGTGCACTGCTATCGCATGCTCCCACATCCTCATATTTTTTTCAAATATTGATTATACTACTTAATTCCATAAGAAAAACGTGCATTTTCTCTTTAGCTACCAATTAGCAGACAAAAACACCATCTCAAAAAATCTAACTTAATGTTATACAATTCTATATTTTTTAATACAATAGACCAACCGTTTTTCTCTTTTATCAGGTTTGCAGTGGTGAATTCCCTTACGCACTGCACTGCCTGTTGTCTTTTGAGCATTGAAGGCTTTCAGACCAGCAGTAATTTGTTGTAAACATATTTTTCTGCTGATAAATAAGTTAAGGTACACCTTCTAGAAATTGGAAAATTCTTCTATATATTATATTATTAGTGACAAATTATCTATATTACTATGTGTACGTTATACAAAAAATTTAAATATGCTTGACCTACCTGATATAAATAAGAGTGTGTGAATATGATGAATATGAGTTAGAGTATTCAAGAAGCAAATGCGTTAACTATTTATGTATTCTCCTCCTCCTTTATGCACCAGTCATTTTTTTGTATTAATATCATCATGAATGATGGCTAAATAATACTAAGTATTCTGGGATACGGCCAAGGAAGCTCAGTCCATATCAATTTCTTGTGAAGGTCATGGTGTGTACATGCATCTGCATTGTAATGGCTGACCAAAAATCGTCTAAATGTCAAAGAATACTTAAATGTTGAGGATTGGGGAATGGGCATGCATAGCTGTGTGTAGACCGGTAACACTTGATATGGTGTTATCTTGACCGCTCTCTGTGTAGAAGCTGAAAATAGTCAGAACTGATGTTAGCACTACTATATGAGGTCCTAATGTTAGCTTTATATTTAGAGAGGCATAGACAGAGAAATGCATTTACGTCAACATGCTTGAACCCATTCTGTGGGGAGTTGTTGGGCAGATGTCAATTGGACGAATGGTGCGCAGCAGGTGGAATAACGCAATGTTAATGTTTGCACCTGAAAGTGGACTAAAGGGCCAAAACATTACATTTGGATTGCTCAAATCTGTTCAAGGAGATATTAAATATTAAATCCCGTCGACTATGAAGTCAGGAAGAAGTAGAAGTTAAAGGCTGTGTTGCAGGTTAACCGGAAGTTTCAATTAATGGGTATGTAAAGCACTCAAAATATGTATTTCATTCATAAAATGTCTCCAAAATAGTGTTACAGTGGAAGACAGTTGCAGCACCAACTGACGGAGGAGGAGTTGTATAAAGAGAGAAAAAAATAAGCATTTGGGAGAAAAGTGGGAAGAAGTAAAAGGAATTGTTCAGTCTTCTATTTGTATAAACATTAAGTGAATGTCAAAAACCAAATGTTACTAACTAGATATCACATGGCCAATGACATTGTCCAACAACTGTGAAGGGGTAGCCTTCTCCACGTTCAGTCAAGACAATTGCTAAGCCTACGCTCCAATTAAACCGTATAATAACAACCTGTGGTTAAAAAAATATTAAACAAGATAACATCCTACCTCACATTACCTACATGGACCGTTCCAGCGATCGAGGTGAGCCAGTGACTAATTACAGAGTGTAAGATTTGATTGACACCTTAACATCGAGACCGGTAGATGTATTTACTTACAGGGATCATCGGAGAGGTCTCTGCACAGGCTCCAGAATCCCCGTTGAGACTCTCGTTACACAGACTCATTATTAAATAGAGGGCCGTGAAGAAAATGGTGATCCTCCGAGGCAGTTGGCTGAGAAGCAGTAGCACTCATGTGACGCCCAGGTCAGCTTAACGCATAGAGTAAGATTCAAATGATGATCCATTCAGCTGCATGCTGAAGAAAGTGATCGAGGTGATATTTGCTAACCAACATAACCTTAGTGTCAATTAAATACACAGCTCTATTTTTTTATCCAAATAAAATAAATACAATTATAGATAATAAATAGATAATTTTTTCTTCTACTTCTTTTTAATAGGCTAGGGTGCATAATATGCATAAGTGTGCTTTAAAACAATAAAGTTCATGAAAATAAAATTGCAGACCTATACATTTTTAAAAAATATTTATTTATCTAATTACATATTTTATGTGGTCATCGAACTGCATTGATGACCACAACGAACCATTGACATTCGATCCATCTGCATCCTTTTTGGAATTCATTGAAAATAAAACATTTCAAAGCACACAATACTTGAATAAAAATAAAGTTATGAATTTGAACTAGGATTAAATATTGGGATTTCAATACCTGATAATTAAGGATGGTCATTTATAGATAATTCTGGACAGATCATTATATAGGGTTAATTTCTTAAAGATGAATTAAACAACTTTCCTTCTAAAACATCCCATTGAGAAACTTACTAAGCACTCTACTCTCAGGTGCTCATTTGAACAAATTTCCTGGATTCAAGAAAAACACACATTCAAGAAGGCATACACAAACACACACACTCGCACACACAAGCACACACACACACACATGCATGAGTGCACACAGAAGCTCTTGTTTGGCCACTTGACAGCTGTGCTAAACCAGTGTTTTAATTATCAGTCTGTTTACTGAAAACATCTTTCCTCCATCTAGAAACCCTTTGTGACAAATGCCCTAATTAAAAGCACCCTGTAAATATATTTGACTCCAGCTGACTGGGGAACTGTTAACTGTTGTAAAATGTAGCAGTATTGTGACACTTTAAATGCATCAACTCTGATGTCAGTAAAAAGCATGTAGCTGAGACCATGTTGTTGTGTTTGTTGTTGTCTTTAATACAAAACCAGGGGAAAAGCAGCATGATGGTGAGGGTTGTAATAAAGCAGTTTCTTTTTGTATGACATAAAGAAATCTGAAAATAAAACATTGACATTTTAAATGCAGTGTGTCTATGGACACCTATATAGGACGCGATGATAAACACATTATGTGTAGGCATCAAATTCAATAAGACTTGATATTGATGTAAGTGACAACATGTGTGTAACCTGTGACAGTTGTCATGTAATATTTCAGTATGGACTTCAGTTAACAGTGTGGCAGTTAACAGTGACAATTGCAGCTAAAATACATGCATTACAATAATTATTGCCGTTGACATTTTAAATACTATGTAAACTCTTTTCTCTTGTTCCTTAAATATCTTCTACTTCTTTATTTCATATTCATAGTAATATCATATTCTTACATTTAATCATCTTCAAATGAGCAGTGAATTTTTCCTAAAAAAAGATTGTAAATGTTATATTTTTTGTCACCAAGATAAGATGAGCATTCAAATCATTTGTTGGGACAGGAAACAAATGTGTACCTTACAACTCCTCTCAACAGCTAACATGGACACCATCGTGAACCCATGAGAGCTACGCTAGCTGGACAAGCTAATATTTTTCAGTAGTAGAAAACGTGTTTTTTTTTTAAAATACATGGTGGAGAAAAAAAAACAGCTTGGTGCTCCATTAACAATAAATATTATCACAAATAGTCTTAGTATACTATAACATTCCAGTATGCGTTCAAAGGAAGCTATCCCTTTAGTATTTTAGCTCGACATGAATCACTACCCCTGTCTCTGACCCCTCACTCTACTCCAACACCGAGGCCGGCGAGGGTCTCGAACAGCAGTTTGGCCGCCTGACGTTTCGCAGCATGGACCTGAAGATGTTTTGCCGCCTCCTCTGCTTCTTTCTCTCGCGGCGGGGCGACTCAATGGGGGCGGTGGTTGATTTCCTCTGAGATGTTTTGGGGACCAGCTTGCGCTCCTGCTCCTTGATCTTGCACTGCAGGTGGCTCTGAATGGCGAAGCCCAGGCACTCGGGGTCCACCCCTGCCCCGTACACCTCCCAGGTCATGCCTTGCTCATCCCACACTACCTCATGCACGCCCGTCTCTTTCTGCTTTGCCTCGTCGTCATCATCCTCCCCTTCCTCCTCCATCTCCTTCTTCTTCCTCTCCGGCTCCAGACCCTTTTTGATGACACCGATTTCCTTCCCCGAAACGTTCCCGGCAGGCTTGGGCTGGTCTTTTGGGCATTTGGTGCCGGCTTTAGATACCTTTGATTTGGAGTTGGTGTTCATCGGTATCGATGCAGCCTGAATATTAACGGCTTGTTTTGCCTTATTCGCACTCGCAAGCCCTTGACATGGTGGTAATTGAGAAGAGGAAGCCTTTGTGGTGGCTGTCTCTGCAATTGACATCACTGGAACACCCGGAGGATCAGATGGTGTCGTCTTGGACTGTATCATGCTCTGTGAGCTGACTGTAGGGTGGGTCAAAGGGGCCATTTTCCCCTCCCTTGGAACACTGTGTTCAATGTTGATTTGATAAACGGGTTTCAGGGGTGGGGCAGCCGTCTGCACATGGCTTGCAGCTGGGTTATCCTGCTTTGGTTTGGCCCCTGCTTGGTCCTTCTCTGTGTGGACGACCGTATTACCATTTTGGTCCCCGCACATCCCTGCCTTTACGACGGGTCCCTCTGTGTTGGTATCAACAGTACACACTATTGAATCGATGTAGATCTGCGAGGGGCCCGTTGGGTGGATAACAACTCCCGGACCCGGTCCCACGCCACCCTCTGCTTTGTAAAGCACAGCCAGGCTCTGGGCCTCCTCCTGGTCTAGAGGAACTCCGGTGCCAGGCCTGTGGACCCCAGAAAAAGGCAAAAGGCTCGGGCTGGTGGATACTGCTCTGCTACACATGTTGGCCACGGCCTGCACCTCCACATCCTGCCGCTGCTTGGTCGGGGTGGAGGACCCGGAGGTCATGGTGGAGGCCTCACTGAAGCGCTTGGGGTGAAGCGTGGACAGTACAGGGACTACTGTTGCGCCAGTCGTACAGGCCTTCTCGGCTCCTTCCCTGAACACCGGCTTTTCCTCCAGCGCCGGAGGCAACGCAGAGAAGCCCCGCTGGGACGGTGCTGCCTGGGGTTTATCTGAGGTGAGCCGAGTGTTGTACGCTGGCGGCGGGCCTCTTTCCGCTTGTGTTATGTTTGAATTCAGATCTGTTACCCCTGCACTTTGCCTTCGAGAAGCAGGTGGGAGTTTGGTGGTGCGTGGCACTGCTGTGGTCTCTACCATGGGTACAGGTGGAACCAATACTTGTGTTTTTTGCTCTGCTGTTTGGACAGGTGCTGGGGATACCTTCTCTGTTTTTGACACCTGTGTCAGACATTGTTTTTGACTGGGGCTTTTGTCTGCTAAGCTAGTGGAAAGACCATTTATATTATCTGGTGCTTTAGACTCCAACACCGTGGAAGCAGTTCCAGGACATGTTGTAGTTGATAAAACTCCTCTCTGGCTCTCGGGCCGGGAAGTCAACACTTCAGATCCAGCATGTCCGGATTCAAAGCCCTTCCCTGACCTTTGATTATTGCAAGGGGCATAACTACTGGCGTACCCTGAAGATGATTCCTTAGCTGTGGATGTTCCCCCGCCCTGCAGCAGTGGTCCAGAACAACTCTCTTCCGGCGCGATGGGCCCCCTTGCTCGGCAGTCATTTTTAAGCATGTCGACCTTTGATGAGGCAACATCAGACGTCAAGTCAGCCTTAGATATGCCCTGCTTCTCCTTCTCCTCTGGGGTTTGCATTCTCAGTGAAGCATTATGATCATCCCTCTGGCCATCTGCTTGCGTATTTACACCTCTTCCTGTCGGAGAGGCTCTTGCAGTCGTCTGGTGGTGGCTTTTATCTCCTGTTGCCGCAAGCAGAATTATTTCCTTATTTCCGTTGGTGGATGTTGGGACATTCAAACCCACAATTCCAGCTTGGGCTCCTTCTTTGGAAGACGGTTGGCTGTTGGCGGTGTTTATAAGAGGAGCAGTGTGAAGTATATCCTCTGTGGGGTCCGGAGATTGGATGGGAGTGGGGTTGTTGTTGGAGGCAGGGCAGACCTTGGACTGGTTCAGGTTGTGATCCTTGGGCTGTTTGGCATCGGGCTCCTTGTTTCCCAGCGGGTCCAACCCGGTCAGCTGACCCACCATCTGAACCGACAAAGTCCCCTTTGGGTTTGTTCCCATAGCTGGTTTCTGTGAGTAAGAGTTTCGTAATCCAAATCTGTGATCCAAAGCGATATCCAGTGACAGGCCGCTCAAGCAATTCCCTAAAGCAGGGAAATTAAATATTAAAATTGGTTTTAGCAGGTGTGTTACTAAATCTGGATGTAGTTATTCTTTTATCATTCCATTCCGAACAGAGGCAAACAATGCACTTTAAAATATAGTTCTTCTGTACAACACACACACACACACACACACACACACACACACATATCCACACACATATCTACACACACAAACCTATCTATCAATATATCCAGATAGAACGATATAGATAGAGTGTGGGAAAGAAAGAGAGGACAAGTAGAGATGGCAGAATCACTTATCACTATAATGCCTTGATTGAAATGGGCATGTGTGAAATTTCAATATTCTTTCCCCTCTTTTATCACAGGATCATGAGACAGACACTGAATACTGCTTGGCGACCATTATCATGAATTTCTCCTCCAAGCTTTCAAAGCCACAAATAAACACATTCTGAAGCGTCGTGTTGTGAAGATGGAACAAGGAATGTGTTAAAATGCCACAGGAGTGGAATATCTAAAGCGAGTGGCTTTGGAATCTGGAGCTGGAAACTATACAAAGATGGATTCTCAATGTCATGGGGGTTTCAGAAACTGGAGCCAAGAGTTTAAAGTGGACCCTCAGTGAAACATGGTTTATAATAATTGATTTTAAGTTAAATCAAAGCTGTTCTGTATCTCATAAACTCCTTTGACACATTTCATGGAAATAACCTGACTTTCTTACTGTCGTTTCTAAACATAACATACATATTTGATCTATGATTATATCTCAGGACATTGTCTATCTCTGGTTGGCCCTTGAAGGAAAAATCTCTTTCACCCAAATGCACTTATTCTGAAGGCAGGTGAGTCTGAATCTAGATGTCTGTTCATCATTTTTCACACCGAGAAAAATGTAAAGCCCAAACATCCAAACTGAAATCATAACAAAGCACTTTGTAAAGTTGGACCTCTAAATTGGTTAACAGGTCAATGGCAGATTTTTTCACTCGTCCTACCAGCACTACATTTCTACCATTACTACTATAGTATCAGCCTACTTCTACTACTACTACTACGACTGCTACTATCCGCCTACTACTACTACTACCTTTACTAATACAACAATAATACAACTCCAAATTATAATAATAGCAATGGTTCAGTGCTACTGTTGAATCTATAATTAATAACAGAGTTAGAAGTAGTATTCAGTTCTCGTGTTGGTCAAAAAATGTATTGATTGAAAATGTAAGGGGTTCGTTACATTTTAATTAATTTTAAAATGATTTATTTGGTTTTGGCACACACACACACACACACACACACACAAAAACAAACACACAAACACCCCCCCCCCCACACACACACACACACGAACACACACACAATGTAGAAATAGATACAGATGGATGGTGAAACTGCCCTTAAACAATTAGTCTACCTGATTATCTCCACTGTGTATACCGGTAACACAACGGAACCAACGTGAACGGAGTCATTACAATTAGCAACCTGGAAGGGCAGAAAATGCATACAACGATGGTAGATCTTTTATGTTATAGCTGCAGTGCACAGTCGTCCCAGCCTCAATTACCAGTGGTGTTGATTTGACCTTGCGGATATATAATATTCCAATCCAAAATCCAATTAAATAAAGAAAAGACACGTCGACTGCTAGAGAAATTCAACACGCTTACCGTAGGAAGCGGTTTCTCCTGCTAAATCATGTGTGGTGGTGTAATGTGGTGTAGGCTTCAGCGTCTGCGTCCTGGCACCAACGACAAGTAGACCCCGGGAATGAATATGAAAATCAACCGTCTATCGGTGACATCAAGCCACGCCTTCTATTAAACCCGATCGGAATGTAGGTCCCGTAAAGAAAATATTGATCATGAACACAGAAAGCTGGAAACTCAGGGAGCACCCGAATACGAACCACGAGTTAGTGAGTCACAGACGACAGATGTGTTTTCTTAAGTGAGGTCCGTGAACGACATGCCCTGCGCGTACACAGACCATGTCTTGCATTGGCGCCGTAATTGAGCTGTCCTCTTCAGGGTTTTCGCGCGGTGTCATAGGGATGGACTCCAGTGTTCCGGACTGAATTATGCAGGTGAAGCCTCTGGAATGGATCGATGGGAAACAATGAGGCTGAAATATATATCAAAAGGTCTGCTGCATCACGGTCCGTTCCCAAACACAGTCTCATAAACATGTCTTGTAGACCTACATAAAAATAATACCGTCTGGTTTTCAGCTCTTAGATAGTGATTATTATTTGTCGTAGGTTATATTAAAGCCAACTTGACCCTACCTTATACACACACACACACACACACACACCAATGTGTGTGTATTCCACATTGATCACTCATCACCTTGGCTGTTAGATAGTGATTATTATTTGTCGTAGGCTATATTAAAGCCAACTTGACCCCACTTTATACACACACACACCAATGTGTGTGTATTCCACATTGATCACTCATCACCTTGGCTGTTAGATAGTGATTATTATATGTCGTAGGCTATATTAAAGCCAACTTGACCCTACCTTATACACACACACACACACACACACCAATGTGTGTGTATTCCATATTGATCACTCATCACCTTGGCTGTTCAGCAACAGGAAGTTAGGTTTCGGCTGGAACAGGAAGTTAACTTCCCTACCCAGCCAGAATAATCAGAATATAAAACATCTTCAGGAGGGTGACTCTGCAGCTGTACGTGTGTGTTCCTCTTCTTTGCAGTATTTTTCATTCATCTTCTGTGTGCGTATATGCGTGTGTGTGTGTGTGTGTGTGTGTGTGTGTGTGTGTGTGTGTGTGTGTGTGTGTGTGTGTCTGCGCGTCTGTGTTCCTCTTCTTTGTAGCTGTGTTCCTCTTTTGTGAAAATCTTGTCAACTGACTTCTTTATCACAACACTACGACATTTAGAATATATCTTACTTTGTAGTGATGCACTTACTCCTTCTATGCACAAAAACATTTTGGAGACTCCTACAGCTTCTCTTTCCGCACCAATCTCATCTGCAAGACGCTTCAGATGTACACTAAATTATATATGTTGAATAAGTCTCCACGAACAACTTCCAGTCTGACAAGAAGGGAGGACCAACTCCCTAAACCCAGAGCTAGACGAACACTTGAGCAGGGACACAGAAGAGGGAATCCTTCCTTCCAGGGATGATAAGGATTTTGACAGCTGCATAACAGCATATGTATACAGTAATCGCAGCAAACAACAGAAACAAAGGTGATGTAAGATTCAACTATTACAAATGGTATTCAACCTAGGTAAAGCAAGAAGAAAGAAGATATAAGATTGAGATAAATGAATAGGTATGCAATGTGTGGTTGGCTGGTCTGGGCTAGTGGCTCTGTTGGCTATGCTGTGGTACACTTATTATTATTGAACACCCCTGCACAGAGGAGGGGGGAGGGCAAAGACTCAAAGTCCTTAAATCCATCGATTAATACTGTGCGCTACTATGTTGGCTGACCTATACTGGGCACATTTTTTACTGCTTGGTACTAGATAAGGCCCACTTCACATCATTTGCTTATTGATAGTGATTTTCTTATCGCATAATCTTCCAAATGTTATTTACAGTTCCCAAACAGTTAATCACACAGTATTGATTTACCATAAAAAACTATTACTAAACTAAACTTGTACCTCAGATAATCCTTAATATATTGGATTAGGATTAGCGGATTCATTATGTTGTAAAACAAAGATGAATTGTTAACCATTTGAATGATAGCACTGACTTCTATTGATTTTTTCTTCATTGTTCCCAAAATGAAAAATTCCGGTTTTACTTAGGCTTATATTTACTTACTTCTATCAATGTTCAATAATTTTGATTTGCCCTCATCGAAATATCAGACCTGCTCTGGCTATATTTAATAGAATGGAAGTGATGCATGCGTTTTATAATGTAGTCCCTGGCATTATTTTCATTGAGTAATTTAGCAGACTTGTCCCATGTCCAACAGCAAACATGCGGGTCTTCCCCTTTGCCTTTATTATAGTTGCATAAGGGTGCCACCTTGTGGTTGCATTGTGAAATAAATACGCAGTGACTGAAAGCTTAATTCAATATTATTCTTTGTATCAAGTGCCAACGGAAAATCAACGGATCTAATAAATGACAATGATACTATTTCCGTTCAAATAAATTTGGATCGACGATGCATAGAGGTTTGGTTTTCATGTGACGCAGAATGAACACATGGTAGTGTTGCCTTATTGCTACAACTAACGTTACTCCCCATTCAAGACTGCCCGAGTGAGCGGCGCGGCTAGAACACCCACAGGAATATAGCCTTCTAACTTTTGTTAAATTTAAATGTACCAAAAATAAACCAATTGAGAAGCACTTCTTAGTTATATCTGGTTACACGGGAAATTATCATCGAGTAAGTTGGCTTTTGCGAGTGAAACCCAAGTAGCTACTTTTATTGTGCTAGCTAGCTAAGCTAACACAACAGCAACCTGTTGTTTATACATGGACAACTGTCTGGGATAACGTTAACATGCCTACTTGGATGTTCGTAGATTGTACTACACGACACACAGTACTACCAAGTAGAGATACAGAATGTGTTATGTTTTAGTAATCATATATTCAGCCCCGGGGCCCTGATAATGAGTCCGGGGTAAGCTATGCCCATGGCTGAACAACAGCTATTAGCTCTCTGGTTAGCATCTGTTTTTGCCCGGGGATTGAACTTCTGGGATTCAAGCCTAAACTGTTTGTATTTTTGTTGCATTAGTAAGCAGCCACAACACAAACAGGGCCTTATCGTACCTGCTAGCAATCGTGTTTGCGTCCAAATGTGGAAAATTAACTAACGTTAGTGTTTGTCCTACTTCTCATTGTCAGTGATGTGTCTAGACTCTAGACTCTGGGTTCAGGAGAATGAATCACAGCTGGGATAGAGTATAGACTTACTGTAGGCCATTGGGTTAACCTTTGTGTGGTAGCCCACATACATCTTAAATGTATTTATTTTATTTTTATTGCTGTAATTAACTGTACTGCTTTCACATTATTGTTTTGAAAATGAAATCGATATTGTTTGTGAACGATAATTATTTATTTATTTATTTATTTATTTTTTTACAAATCGTTACGGTATATTGCATACATTGTGTTGAATCGTCTGGATAATACGGGGATGATTCCACAATGTAAAGGCACGTGGAGTTGATCCTACGACTGTGTCCTGTGGGATTTATTGCAAACATAATACTACAATGTTTTGAAAATGGTTCTGCAATCTCTAGTTCAAGTAATGGCCATGATAGTTTTTCTATGTTTGCCTGTAATCTCTTTGTTTAACTCTGAACTCTTGTCTCTCCGCAGAGAATGCTGGGCTATATCTGGCAGTATGTCTACTCATCCTTCCTCAGATACTGGTTGAAGTGGGTTGTGAGGCAGGTGTCTGGGAAGTGTGAGCTGCAGAGAATATGTGCTGGTTTCCAGCCAGGAGCAACCAGGACCTCCAAAACAGGTGAACCATGTCACAATATTATATTATAAGACGTAGCGATAAGTTTGCCAGGCCAGGTGAATCCCTGAGTGGAAGTGTATTATAAATGTACATAAGGTAGTGGAGGAGACCAGGGAGGCCTACCAGGCTCTATCCCCTAAACATCCACGTCCCACCAATACACATGCTAAAGAAAATTCCTGCAGAATTCTTCCAAATTAGAAGTAGCTCTAAACTCTAAAGTCGTTTTAAGTAACAATTAGAATAGAGGACCATTAATCACGTTCATGTGCTCCTTGACTTCTGATGTCCACAATCTGTATTGTGAGATGCTGTAACTCTTGATTTTGAATTTATTTCCAGAACATTCTCTTCAGTTTTCAAAGAATAAGGTAAGAAATTCCATAAGATTTCTTCCAGCTTGGTAGTGGTCCTACAGAAAGTGTGTGTGTGTGTGTGTGTGTGTGTGTGTGTGTGTGTGCTCATTTTTTGTTTAATATTATATAAAACATTTGACAGCTGCGTAAATCAAGCAGCTCTCATATTCTCCAATGAAAGACTTTTTTTTGTTGTTGTTTTTAAGCTATGATAGGCTTACAATGGACATCACAAATTATTTTTTATCATTTTATCCTATCATTTCCCCTTGTCATTTATTGAAGAGTAATAAATAATGGACCAATCATTAGCTTATCCTAAAAGCTTACTTTGCCTATTGTTATCAGTCTGGTTAGTTCAAGAGTTTTAAAAGCGATGTGGAATATTCTATGAACATGTTCCGGCTGTTAAAAGTTAGATATTAGTATTATATTGATATAATTATAGTTGTATAATCACATGCTATCTTTACTTTGACTGCACTTCTCCCACCTTGTAAATGCTTGTTTCAACTTTTTTGTTTTTTTTGCTTTGTTGTGTGTGTGTGTGTGTGTAGGTTTTGAGAGGTTCTTTGCAGACCAGCAGAGATAATCTGGAGCAGTGTGTGGATCTCATTGTTCAGGCCAAGAATGTCAAACCTCAGAAAGATCCCCTGTAAAGACCCTCTTTTACTTCTTCAGATTATTTTTCACCTGACACAATCAATGCATCTAATCTCGATGTGGACCTCGACCTTTTGATATTTATTTGAGTTCCATGAAGGGAGGTCGCAATATGCGATAATATCTCTCTTGTCTCTATCATGTAGCTCTAAAGCAGTTTGAATATTTGAATAATTGTATATACTTTCATGATTCTTGCAGGTCTACAATAAATACATTGTAGACCTTGAATATCATGTCACATTGTTAGGCTAAATACATAGGTGCTTTTATGCTTTTAAAAAATACTTCAATAAAACAAAACAAAATCGGTATAAATTTACATTAGGCTCCTTCTTGTACTCTTCGTTGTTAAGGTCATTCTCATTAAGAGATAATGGGAGCATAATTTCGCCCTGCACTTTCTATACAGCACTGTCTGCAGGAATGATTTAAATTTTCTATGAGTGCATCTCATCAATATGAAGATTATCTATTGTAACATCCCTAGTTGCCTGCTTCATCCTCCATCCTCTGCTCCTATAGGTTCAGGAAGAGTCTTCACACCTGTCTCCTCCAGATCACCGGCTACGCCGACTTGTACACCTGTGTGGAGGATCTCAGGAAGAAGACCTTCAGCTCAGACAACATGGAGCACGAGGACATGCTGTTGAAGGTATGTGTAACAACATCCCCCCCATGCGTTCCTTCTTAATAGCCTAGAACAACATTTGAATATCTCTAGCAATTTCAAAAAAAGAATAAAATAGTGACATTGATGGTAATAATAACTAGCCTTTCCCTTCCTGAATACAGCTATGGAAGCTGTTGATGCCAACAGTGAAACTAGAGTCCAGGGTAACTAAGCAGTGGGGTGACATTGGTTTCCAAGGTGACGACCCCAAGACGGACTTCAGAGGAATGGGAATGCTGGGCCTCACCAACCTTGTGTGAGTAGAGGCACCTGATTGGTGGAGATCTGCTATATTTCTTCTTGGCTGTCCGAACACAAGTTCTGATGAAGTGCTTACTTAGCAGAGAGGAAATGTGCCAAAATTAACCTTTTTAATTTGGGCAATAGTGGCTTGAGAAATGAGATGGCTGAAATAAATTCATATTGAGTCAATTAGCCAACAATTTTATACAGAGGGAAGTGAGGTTGAGAATAGTCAATGCAATGTCGAATTGGGACGAACTACAAAATGTACACTTTTTTTGCAATGCCGTTTTTCATGTATAGCATTTAAATTAAATATATGAACCTTTGATACATTATCATTCATCTTAATTGAAGATGGGAAACCAACTTGAAATTAGCATGAACAGGTTATACTCTTTCTTCCATTTTGAAAGATGCAGACTTTATTCAAGTGGTTCTCAACCACAAGCTGATCATGAATTGATTTCACAGAAAATCCATCCAATCAATACTCAGTACATTGTTGCTAGCTCAACGCATGGATGGATGGATCAACTAGTAATCAGCAGTAGAAAGTGAATGTAGCATCTTGTTATTCCTTGGTTGCAGGTTTTTCAGTGAACACTACACAGAGGAAGCCCGCCAGGTGCTCTCTCATGCCAATCATCCCCAACTGGGGTAAGAATATATATGTATACATATATAATTCACATGTATAAAGATGTGTGAAATAACAATGGTTTGATTAAAATGTGTGTTTGTTTCAAGCTTTAACAGCTTTAACCTTGATCAAACCATTGATTCGTTGCTCTGATCAGTGGAGCTACAGTGGACCTCTTTCCCTGATGTTGGTCTGTGTTGTGTTTTGAAGGTACTCCTACGCCATTGTGGGCATTAACCTGACGGAGATGGCCTACAGTCTCCTAAAGAGCGGGGATCTGAAACCCCACTTTTACAACACAGTCACTGGGAACCCTGAACTGCTCCACTTCCACCATCTGTACTGTGAGTAGACATACCTGGGTTTGGGTTTAGATCTTTCCATCCTCTTCTGTCAATATTTGCTCTTGAAACCCTGAAAAATGTTAACATTTTTGTGCAGTGCATAGTTGAGTATATTGTTGAGTCAATAATAATATATATGTTGGACCCCCTCGACGATGAGATGGCCCATCTCAAGGAGTTGTCCTATTGAAAACATTTTAATATTTAATGTATAAAAAGTAGAAAGGTATGGGAGAATTGTTCGAATTAGTTGAATGTGGAATAATATCAGACAATTTGTAGAATTGGTTTGACAATTAGTGCAATTATACTAGAAATAGTTGGCCAATTGATACAAATAAACAGTCACCCTCTAACCAGCACCTCATTTCCTCGCCATAGGTTACCTGGCCTACGAGTTTGACAAGTTCTGGGTGGCGTCCAAACCTCAGAGCATCATGGAGTTCAACCACTACAGGGAGAAGTTCCACAGCCAGGTGAAGATCTCGCTCCAGGAGCCAGGGGTGGCCCTCACACTGACGGTGTCCTCCGAACACTAACCTCCCTGTCGCCGGCCCAGGAGTAATGTAGCACCACGCGATTCCACACAACCATGAAGGTGCTGCTCACATTATGCTGCCTGAACCCACCAAAAACACCTATGAGTTTACCTGGAGTTTGAAAGGGGACCTCTTCTTCCAGTTGCAATGGACCATTAGTTGGACCACCTAATATTATTGAGAAATATGAAGTGTGTTTGGATTTGAGTTGTGGAACATTACAAATATCCTCTGTGATTTAGTTTTTATATGGTTATTATGGTGAAGCCTGAATTGTCCTGCCACAATTGATTGAAGAAGATAAAATAAAGATTTGATTAATTATAAATAATGACTTATATACACATGTAATATGGCTGTAGTTGCAGATATTGCTTTACTATAAAAAAGAAAAGGAATTGGTGATTTGGCTAGAGCACAGTTGTACCCCTTTACCCAATAAACGATCATTCCAACTAGTTGACTATTCTGACTAAAGGGTCAACTATTCTGCATTGATTAGGTCTTAGGGCTTCAGCAGCTTTGTATTGTGTTCCAGTGGTAATATTTTGTGCACCTTTCCAGTGGTCCGTGAACCAAATGATGTCGACATTGACGATAGCTATAAAGTGTAAAGTTGCTAGCTAGCTAAAATTTATAATTATGTATTATTTAACTTGCATTTCAAGCTTTTCTCTCTCACGTATTTATATAAATTATCCCCGACCGGTTGTCATGACTGTCCTGCTCAGGAATTTGATATTTTTGTGCAGTGTTCACAGATTGTGTGTGACGGGCAAGGCAACATCATTTATACCTAGGATGCCTCATTGTGTGGTTCCATCTTCTTTAACCGTGTGCATGTTTTAATGCGTTTCAATTGTTATTGATATACTCTAGACTAGAGATGACTAGAACACAACGGGGAGGTTGTTTTGCTACCTGTTTAAGGGCCCCTGGTACAATGTTGATTATGCCATTGCAAGCAATTGAAAAACAAAGTAATTCCCCTAGTTAGTGACCAATAGCTACAGTGAGTCCGCTGCCCTGTACGTCAGGGTGGACCCGTTCATGTCTGCAGTCACAAGAGGGTCGATTTTGAAGTGGATTAGAATGGCAAATTAACATCTGGGGCAGGGAGGGGGGGCACTCCAATGTTTTCCTGTAACTCCAGACTGTCACTGTTTTCAACGTGAAGTGTCCGGAGGTGTACTGTTTGTAACGACTGACTGATTTGGCTTGCTGAGAGCTAATAAACACACATTTTTATGCCTTTATTTGACGTTTGTGTCCAAACTGAATGGAGAGAATAGCTCCCCCCCCCCCCATCTAAGATGGACTGAAGAAAAGCACAATTTCAATATATTATATCAAATATATTTTAAATGTACATAAAAACAGTGCTTTACATGTTGTGGACATTTCTTTTGGGGCTGGGTACAATTTCAATTTTGGTGGTGCAAAAGCTGCTCTAAATTAGATCTATCACAAGTATTCAAGCTGTTCCATTTGTGAGATGTTTGTGTAAATGCCAGTTCAAGTATTTACTCACATAATGACCAGAACAATGTAATAAATACAATTGGGTAAAACCAAATTCTATTAAAACGCAAGTTCACTTTCCAGATGTTAGCGGTACATTATTACTTCTTTTAACAAAAAACCGAAGGCAAAAGATGAGAGATGTTGGAACCAAACTGAGATCGAGACTGGGGGGTTCTGAGTGTTTAGTTCATGCTCAGCTGGGTGTATCCATCTTCTTCTTAGTTGCCATCATGGCTCTCTTGATCTGCTCGAATGACACAAACATCACCACGTTCCATGATCCCAGCCGAAGGAACGAAGGCACAAATCTACAGGAGGGAATGAACACCAATTGAAATTTTCTCATGGTTTTTACACTTAAGGGTAGATTATTAAAGCATGATTTAAGCATTAGGCCTATTTTACGGCATTAGTATAGGGGTAAGGGTTAGTGGAAATCCTATGTGATAATGTGTCAACGAATACCTTAGACAACATTAGACAACCATTAACTAAGTCGTGTTCACATAAACACGATTATGTAATGATAAAAAGAACATTAGTAACTTTACTGCATTGAAATTAAATGGATAGATCTCAACCCTAACAAACCTGAGCTAATAGACTAACTTTACCTCATGTAACCCTGAAATCAAAAATGATTTCAAACTATACACCTGAATGACAATCACTAATCCTAAATTTCACTTGTTTTTCCAACCTATAAACAGATTCAGGGTTTTCCTAGGTCTGTTTCTGTGTTAGGTAACAAAGGGAGGGAGATAACGGTTACCCTTTGTAGAAGGCAGTCGGTCCTTCCTTGGTCATCATGGTCCAGGCGCAGTTGATGGCGCTCTTGTACTGACCGGGGGGGGAGTTCATGTAGCGGGTCTTCACCACGTCCACCGGGGACGCGATAACCGTAGTGACAAAGCCGGCGCCGAAGGCAGACACAAAGTGGCAGGGAAGGTTGTCTGTACGGATCAGCAAAATGTCACATCAACCAATGAAGAAACGGTCAAATCTATACAAATGGGGTTAGTCATTAATAGATTGTATTCAAGATAATACAATTGCATGACATGAGACTCTGTTGGGTAAACAAGGTACATATGGTATGACTTAAATCAACCTTTCAACCCTGGGTCTGATATATGGGAGGTACATTAAATTAACCAAATCAAAGTTTCAGAGTGATGCCATTTATAGTCTGTGACCTAGTTCAATGTAGCATACCCAATGGAAAACTGGAACATTTTTCATCAAGGTATATAAGCAGCAACATATTTAAGCCTATTAAGTTTTATATATCCATATCGGATATAATCAATGCAATGTCCCTTGAGCTTATACCTTTGTTCTTTGCTGACTAGTGCTGAAACCGCTACTGCATATATTTGGCAATCATCCAAACAAGGCAGTGAGATAACGGCAGTAATAACAATTTCCCTTTCAAGGAAAAACACACAATGTCCCCTGCCAGTATGTGCGCTGTTATCGGCCAGGATACAAAAGTCGGGAGGGAGGAGTGTGTGTGTGTGTGTGTGTGTGTGTGTGTGTGTGTGTGTGTGTGTGTGTGTGTGTGTGTGTGTGTGTGTGTGTGTGTGTGTGTGTGTGTGTGTGTGTGTGTGTGTGTGTGTGTGTGTGTGTGTGTGTGTGTGTGTGTGTGTGTGTGTGCGTGCGTGCGTGCGTGCGTGCGTGCGTGCGTGAAGGGGGCGGGAGCGGGGTGTGTGTTGGATTGTGCCCAATCAGCTGTCTCCCCTACTTCACATGTTTTCGCCTACCTGACAGCAGGTTGTGTTTGAGGATGGCTTCTTTGATGAGGTCGTAGGTCACCAGCTCTGTGCAGTTGACCAGCGCGTTTCTGGTGATGTTAGGAAGTGTTCCTGAGGAAGACGTAATGCCAACACAAATAACATGCTGTTTTTAGTGATACATATGTTTATAGAACATGTGGATTTTATTCTCCCATACAACAGGTACTGTAAAGGTGGTGGCTGATACTACATGAGTGCTTGGGTATAAACCATGCATGTGCTTTTAAACACTGCTGTTCGCTATCTCCAAAACCAGGGTTTTGGTTTAATCTGTTTGCCAGACTTCAAATCCTTTTTTTACTGAATGCACTGAAGACAAAAACAACTGCTTTAACAACCAAACAGTTTTAAACTATAACGATGCACCATCTCACTATCCACAATTTATCTTCATCCAAAGCGGCATTTCATTTTTAGATAAAAGTCCTTAATGAGCTGGCAGTGGTCTTAAAACCCACCTTTCCAGAGCCCTCGGAGGCCCTCGTTCATGAAGATGTGTTTGTAGGCCTGCATGGTGCCGTTGTAGCGCCGGGCCACCCCTTTCAGGTTCATCTGGGCCTGGAAGCGCACCTTCACCACGTCGGTGGGCTGGGCCAGGGACACCGCCATGGCACCGGTTGTGCAGCCCGCCAGGATGCGGATGATAACGCTTGCATCTGATAGGGCAGGTTAACGTCATAAGAGTTGGGTGGTCTGACCATCAACCGAAGAAGGGTTGTAATGTGAGAGGATTCTCATTGATGAAGATACATGTATCTATCATTCATTGGTAGATACAGTTTGTTATTTGATGTAAAAAATGATGTTAAAAAACATTGAACTTCCATGTGACATATACCAAAACACCAATGCTAAGATACTATTTGGACTTCATTTAAACTCCTACTAGTAACGAGTAACTTCCCTTATTACTGGATACCGGTAACTAGTTAACGAAGCAGTTACCATGAGATGTCCAGCCACTTACGTTCTTTGTCGCCGTTGTAGAAGTTCTTGACGTTATCGTACAGTCCGATCCTGATGGAGGCGAAGCAGACCTGCCTCTGCAGCCCGGCGATCAGCCCGTTGTACAGAGACTTGGGGCCTTCTGTCTTCACCATGGTCGCCATGGTGCCAAACACCCCCCTGTAGCGGATGTTCTTAGCTGCCTCCACTTTCTGCTCACCCTGAATCTGGGGTCAAAGGTTGATACATTCATTACAGTCGTTTAGGTACAGCGTTGATTCATTCATTCAAGCGTCAAACCGTATCCGGTTAAATATCAGAAGGGAGTCTGAGTCACTGGTTTCAAGTGGCTCCAGGATAGAGTTTAAGTGCTTTTGAGATAAGCAATATGGACTATGTGATAATTGAGTGAGAGAGCGCAAGATTGAGAATGAGAGAGAGAAAGAGAGAGAGAGAGAGAGAGAGAGAGAGAGAGAGAGAGAGAGAGAGAGAGAGAGGAGATAGACAATGCTGTTGTTTTGGACAGGCTGTACTGGTATTTTGGGCATGATTTCTGTGTGACCATCTATTGTTCTAACAGACAGTGACCCTACACAATAGCATTTTACAATAACCACAACCTACATTTTGCGACAATGTCAAACAAACATAATATAACATTGACATTAACAAGCCTAATAGACAGGAGTTAAGCTACTCAGTCATGCTTGTGTTACTTGGCTAGGGAATCCTTGAATGAATGATCATTTGTGGAGTCCCTGGTATAGTACCTGGAGTCTGACTTTGGCTGTGTCCAGGGGGAAGGTGATGAGGTCACCAACGCAGGCTGCTGCCCCCGCACTAATCATCTTCACGGCCAGGGGAGGGGGCACGTCTGAGGGCTTAAATCCCACCATGGTGCCTAGAAATGGGGGAGAGGAACAACCAGGCATACACACATATGTGCATACATACATATACACACACATACACGCACACGCATGCACACACACACCCGGCCACGCACCCACACACACAAGCACACACAAATTTAAACAAATGATTACGTTTATTTATGTATGTCACCAAGGTTTTTTATCTTGATTTAATACATGTAACATTTAAAGGTAGGCAATAGTGTAGAAATCTCAAATCTCAAATCTCAAAGTTTAGAGTCATTCATTCAGTAAAAAAGTGTACTTACAGTGTCGAGGGGATATCAAATTCCTTGTTATTCCAGGTTGTTGATTTCAGTTCATAATCCATACATGGCAGTGGTAGGCAGTGTACATCTTTTGCTCTGTATTTATAAGATCTCCTGGTGGCCTTTTTACGACACAGTGTAGGGGGTGGGGTGTGTGTGTATGTTTGTGTGTGTGTGTGTGTGTGTGGGGGGGCGGGGGGGGGGGGGGGGGGGGGGGGGGGGGGGGCGGGCCGTCCTGTGGAAGGTAGCATGGGTCAGAACCAAAGTCCATGTCCGTCAGAAAGTCAATGTTCAATTTTGTTCCAGCCGCCTGTACTACAGCACCTTTTGAGGAAAACAGCCCTTGTCAACATCTTTGTCATGGTCATACAGAAGCAGTTGCTTCATTTAATGATCCAATTCCAAACTTTACATAGTTAATAACGACAGTTTCTCAAATGAATTGTAAGAAGCGCGTTGCTCATATCCTATGTTCAGGGTTAAGTCGTTTTGTGGAGTGTATGGGGTTGATAAGAATTATTTGGCAAAAACATTCTCTAGTTCTTCAAAGCCAATCAGAAGCCTTACGTCAGTATCAATGTGTGAAGATAGTCAGAAAAGGGTAAAACGCTACTGTCAAATGGATATTAATGTGACCCAGGATAAGGTTACTAGTACCAAGAATTCAGCTATCAAGCTAAAGACACATGGCTCACTGTCTCACAGCCTTCGAGTCTACGCTAACAACTGGTCAGCGCTGGCAATCGGTTGGCTTCCCCTCTATCCATCGACTATAAGGTGGTATGTGTGAGGTTGTCCCCCAGTGTCGGGCTGCTTGACCAGAGGCCTGCTCAACGATTGGAGTCCGAGGTCTGAGCTGTTCTGGGAACAGGAACTCTGGGTCGTTAGTCCTAATATCTGTGAGTTCCTATGTAACAGCCACGGAAGATAGTAATGGTTCCACTCTTTGGCTCATGTTTGGGTTAACTCCAGCAGCCAAAGACGCCGGACAGCGGAGCAGGGGGGTGACGCGGGCCGGAGACTGAAGGTCATGAGTTGAGATAAGCAGCTTGCGTCACAGGGTTGGTCATGCCTCCCTGTGATTGGAACAAGGTTTCCCAATGGCTCTCCCCAAGTAGACAAGCCTCTACGTGGGTGTAAGATCAGAGACCATTCAAACCTAATGCACTCAAAACCAAGGAGACACTGATGGAAGTTAACAGTGCATACATGGATAAAAACTGCAATGACCTATTTATATATATGATCAATGAGCTATCTCTCTCTCTCTCTCTCTCTCTCTCTGTCTCTCTCTCTCTCTCTCTCTCTCTCTCTCTCTATATATATATAGTATACTTGATTCTTTACTATTATGTCGACATATGCTGCATATTGTGATGTCCTTTTAGCCAGAGAATCCCATGTCAGGAAGGATGCTTGTTCATGATGCAGTGTGGACGAGAGACACTTGAGAGCTATGTAGAGCATGGTGAGAGAGCGAGGGCAAGAGGCATTGGACAGGACTTGACAGGAGGGAGAACCTCAGTCGACGTCTGCTTAGTTTGGAACAACATGTGTCATACTCAGGTGAATCATTGCTGGCTTTCCTTCCTCGCTATCTGGGATGGAACCCGTCCCTCGAGATAGCCCTCCGTGATTGGTCTTCCCAGAGACGCAGCGGTGAAGGGCGGGGCCAAGAGGGTAAGGGTAGTGGAGATAAACGCTTTAACCCTTGTATGCCTGCTTTGGCGTTTTGAAATTCTTATTGCCAATACATTTACATTTTATTCTTACTGGTTTGGGGATGGGAAAAATATGCGTCTGAGTTTCTCATATAGCCTACAAACTTAATTTTTCTAATTAACGTAATTAAAGTACATGAAAATTCTTTTTTTTGTGATTCTTTAGGGAAATATTTGCTAAGGAAGAACAGTAGGCGGTTGAAAAAAATTAAGTATATTGTCATAGCATACTTTTAATTAGTAGTAGTACACATAGTACACAATACCTCAGAATCATAAAAAGAATATGTGCATTTGGACACTTAAAACTCAACATGACATAATAAAAAAAGATTACAATAAAAAAACTGAAATGCCAAATGCAAAAGGAGAAAAAAAGTAAAAAATCCTCAAAAATAATACAGTGCGTAGCAAACACATAAGAGTGAAAAGTGGAAATCCTTTAAAACAAACTCAAGTACAGTTTGTGTCTATCGACCGGACACGAGGTTGATAACTATGGTTGCAGATAAAGGTTCTTAGTAGTTGACACACACCTGTCCGTCCATTCGGTGGTATTTACATAACAATTGGGTCATCATTAAACTTGCCGGAAGATGAACTTGTTTAAGATATATCTTATTCCTCTTTTTCCTGATTTCAAAGAAAGTGCGGGTGCTAATAATCTTTAGTATAAGAGTATAACATTCTTGTTTTTTGGAACAATATTGCCTTAGGTATTCTTGATGTCATCAATCAGGTGATAAAAAATGTAACTTTCCATTTATGTGCAAAGAAAAGGGGATTTGTACAGAGTGTAAATTAAAAACTATATCTCTGCCAGGCCAATAGAATAGCCATTGTATCCAGCACTTCCTGAAACTAATGGTAGAGTATGCTGTCCTGAAAGAGATCATCATGTTTAGCAGTCGAGGCCAATTTCAAGTGCAGCTCTTCATCTATACAGTTAACCAGTGTGTAAACTAGCAAAATAAAAGTTTTTTAGCAGCAAATAGAACTGTGATATCAATAAAACAACAGTTTACCAGACTTTATATTAAGTGATGTATTAAGTATGTATATCTATATTGCAGTGTGAATCTAGACTGAATCAAACCCGTTAACATCTATATGGCCGAGTAGGTGGACTAGAGATAACAATATTTATGTTTTTGCTATTATCTTATAAAGTACAGCTACTACATTTGGATATTAATTTCCTCTCCAGTTAAACCCAGTCTTTGCCGACGCACCGAATGTTTAAAGTCTTCTATATCTGACACCACTCAGCGCTAACAGTAACATAATCCTTCTCATATCGTACACATATCGTAAATTGGTACTTCCAATTCTATCAAACCAGGGTCACATTGTCCTAGCACTGAACAAGACCAAACCGTAATGTCCCCAAAGAAAGAGCGTGAGAGAGACAGAGCGGGGGGGAAGGCGTCAGGTCGGCCACCCTTGTCTTTTTTATCTCTTCTTCCGCATCAGCCTGAGAGGGAGATCTCATAGTCACTGAACGACAGTGAGGTGCGGCCCACTTTCCGCATGTTCTTGGCGTTAGTGATCCTCGCCAGCATGTCCACGGGCTTCTCAAAGTACTGGACCAGCGCGTGCTCCGTGAGCACCGAGGCCAGGAACTGCTCGAAGGTGATGGCCCAGTCCTTGTCAATGCTGGTGCTGTGGGGAAGGCTTCCTCTGTCGCCACGCTCCCCGCCGTCGTCGCCACGCCGATCCGCGTTGCCGCCGCCTCCTACATCTCGTCCTCCTCCGTCCCCTCCGGTGTCATCGTCATCTTCCTGGTGGTTGCCGTGGCTACGCACCAGCACAGTGTCGTCGGCGATGTCCTCGCACTGCAGCTTGTTGTCGTCCAGCTCGCCGGAGCCGGCACTGAGCACCGAGTAGGAGGAGATGGACGTGTCGTCCTTTGTCTCGTCGTCCGACGTCAACATGGCCGCCGCCGACGACAGCGTGCCCGCCTCCTTGGGCGACGACTGGTCCTCCTCCAGCCTCACGTCCTGCAGCGGCGCTGTCTGTTCTTCTTCTTCTTCACCGTCCCCGTTCTCCGTGCTCGTCTTGCTCTCGTCCGAATCGGCGGTGAACAAAGTCTCGTTCAGGCGTGTTTGTTGGAAAGCCCCAGGCTCCGCGGGCTCCTGGAAGCGTGCGGAACAATCCGCTGTGGGGCGGTCTGGTGGTGGGTAGCCCTCCCGGTCCCGGTCCTCGTGGTCCTGGCCCCGGGTTCCGGGGCAGCAGAACATCTTGCCCACCTCGCCCATTTCCAGCAGCAGGCTGGTGACGGTGGCCGTGGCGTGGTACAGCTCCTGCTCCGCCAGGTCCTCGCTAAACATGCTGTACAGCGTCTTGCACAGCTCAATGAACTGGCCCTGGAGGACAGGGGAATACACTGAGTCAGCACGGCTCTGCAGGCTGGAGATCGCAGCAGAGGAACAGGATGGCCAGTTTTTGTTCCAGTTGAATTTGATAATTTGCATGTTCGAAAACTCAAACGCCAATATTGTAACAAGGAGCAATATGCATAGAAATATGTTTGTTCTCTCTAGTTTTTGACATGTTAATGAGAAGGTATTGCTTATTCAACTGCACTTTGTATAAGCTGGGTCATGGGGCCAAAAATGCTGTGACTCGCTGAGGTGGGTCACAGGCAGATGAAAAAAAAAAATAAAAAAAAAAAATATATATATATATATATATATATGTATGTCAATAGCAACACCATACCGACTGGTATTGACAGGTGTGGATGAAAGGTGCTCACCTGGTTCAGTTTGGGTAGGTTTTTTGTGGATTCTGGATTGGATTTGGAATCCTGGTTCCATATCTTCAGATAATGGCGATAATCTGACGTCTGCAGTTTCTTCACTGTAGTTGATAGCAACACACGATATTACATTCTACCGGTAATAACAATTGCAATGAGATAATGTATATTGTATGAGTATTTCATACTCATACAGTGCTTTTCAGAAATACAATTTTTGTATTCAGGATACAAAGTATTGCTTCATTTGAAAAATATCTTCTATGTTTGAAATTTTTTTTTTTGTTCAAGGTCATTTTTGGTCACTTGACTATGTTACCCTTTTCAGTCTTGAACGTAACTCTGACAAAGCCATCATCCTTGCCCTTGCGGTCGTTACCTGGGAGGAACGTGGTAGACATTCAAGATAAATATTCCCCAAGAAATAGCATGGACATTTTTAAACACCGGAGTCAACGGTTTGTTTCAGGCCATCTTGGTGGCCTCCAAGTTTCTATAATATATTGTGAAAAACTTCACTAAAGTGGAGTCAGTTTAGTCCTAATAGTTGAATTGTTCTTTATCGCACAACACAAACTGTCAGCAATAAGGCCAATGAGAATCAAGAGTAAAGTAAATGTAAACCTGGTTATCCTGCACAGAAGCTGTAATCCTGCCACTTACCCATTGATGTCTCTGGTGTGATGTCTTCAAAGAAGTATTGAGTGGCTTCAAAAGCAGAGTCTGGTTCGTCAGTGCTGACATCTGCGGGAAACCAATAGCATTGTGTGAGCGTCTCCGTATGGCTCCCTATGATATTCAACCCCATAGGCGACGTCTCATCTACATAATGTGAGTTACATTGGAAAACTATTTTTCTTAAAGGGGACATATTATACCATCAGGTGTGAGTGTGATTAGCCTTTACAAGCCGTTTTGAAACTTTCAATTCAAAAAAGTCAGTAAGGTGCAGGTAGTGGTTAAAGCACCTTGCTAAAGGAAGTCTACGGTTAGGTTTTGTGGACATTGGGGATGTACAGTAATTACTCACCAGGTAAAACGTGCATCTTATACAGAATCTTCAGTTTATCTGTCAGGTCCCCATAGCACAGAACACCTACCAAAACAACACACCAACAGCTTGATTTGGTGAACTCACCCAGGGCTCTAAAAACCGATCTGTTATGGTGGCACCTAAGCCACCATACTAGTATACTAGTATCACACCTGGATCATCACAGCAGAAATAATTATACTTGTTCTATTTTCTAATCTATGTCCTGCAACGCAAAACATACACCTAAACATGCACACACGCACACGCACACACTTACTCAGGCCGCTGATGAACTCGCGGAAGTTAATGAGTGCGTCTCCGTTGTGGTCGAGCAGGCGGAAGAAGCGTGCGGCCAGAGGGTCAGAGTGGGCCTCGTTGGCCCAGGGGAAGAGCAGCACGAAGAGGCCCCTGAACTGCTCCACGTTGATGCGGTACTGCTCCAGGTAGGGCAGGCTGGGGTCGTGGCGCTCCGTCAGGTTGGGGCCCCCTCCCCAGTAGCAGCTGGTCAGGTGCTCCGTCTAACGAGGCAGAGGGAAGGGGGCCAATTAAAAAACTAGATACAGAAAAATGGCAGTTGATGTTAATATCCTATGAAGTGTGAAGGAATGCCTTAATGAATGTCTTAAATGCTACTTGAAGGGAAGGGCAGTTTAAATACCTCACATTGGAACTGAGTATATCACCATTTAAAAAAAAGGTACAATATACAATACCCTTCTATACAGTCAGTGTACCAAAACCGAATCGCTTTATACTCGTTAAGGATAAAGGGGTAAATGGCTTCATACTTCTGTTGTTAGCTCCGCTCCTGTTAGCTCAGTTTGTGTTAGCGCATGTTGAGAACAGGCTTCGCGGCTAATGCCGCAGCTTTAGCCTTGCGAGTCCAAAGCAAACAAAATCTGCTTTGAATTGTAAACCATACTAGGGCGTTACCATGACAACGTGTCAGTTGTTGGAAATGGCAGTGAAGCAAAGTATGCCCTATGAAAATGATGTGCCAGTCACTCACCTTGAACAACACAAAAAGCTCCTCCAGTTCATCAATACCGAAGGGAGTCTCTGTCACAATAGTACGGACCTAAAACACGGCCAAAAAGTGTTGCATTGACAGGAAAAAAATAAAGAATACAGCTAATTGTTGATGCAGTTTATGTGGCATTGCTCGGCAAGATTTGCTTAAATCTTCCTTCCAAAGATCTTTTGTAATCTACATTAATATGCATTAATATAATGCTGCTACGTACCACGTTGCGCTTGGTTGTGTCCTCAATGGTCTGGATGACTCTCAGTCTCTGTTTGAAACGCATCTGCTCAATCACATCCGCACGGATAGAGCCAAACTTCTAAAAAAGATAAACAGAGGAAAAGGTATTTAATGTGGTATTTCATTGTTGTTCATTTGTTTTGAGCCAAAATTGTGGTCAATATGAATGACAAATACATGTATTTGGACCCCAAATCAGACATTAATGAACAAAAATAAATGGAAACCAAGTAACAATCATTATCATTGTTGAAGGGACAACACTAAAGGTGGAAGGAACATTAAATCCATGCAAAAATTACAATACAAACATGATGGCAAAAACAGATTGAAGGCCATTTCCTCTTAATTACTATACATTTATCGTGATTGTGGACAAAATTGTGTTCAAAATGGCTGCCAGACACTGGATTATCTGTTGTGGTTATTGTGGTTATTATTGTGGTTAACCAAGATCAAACACAACTTTGATGACAAAACTCCAAAGGCAAGACATCATTTTTGGATACAAGTAGAAAAACAAATCTTTGTTCTTGATGGGTTTGGCCGCTAGTTTAGCGGGTTTTGTTCACAGAGTGACAGCAGGACCAATCATAGGGGGTGGATGTTGCAGGTGAGTTACAGACCTCATAGGAGCTGCGGACCAGCTTGAAGATGTCCACCTCCGGGTGTGGTTCACCGTTGTCTGTGAGGAGGGAGTGGAGGTGGGGGATGGGTGGGAGGGTGCTGTCCTTGTTGGTCACACTGTCCAAGTACCTGCAGATGGATATGAAATGGTCTTGTTACCCCACTCGCCTTGGTAGAACTATTAAGTGTTGCCAGGATCAGTTGACAATGCAAAACATCTTGATTAAGGAAGTCTTCCAAACAGAAACATAAAGTGTTGCCCAGATTATTAAAAACATCTTTACTACGGAGGACTTTAAAACAAGAACTAAAAAACAAGAACTAACAACTATGATTCATATTTCGCGGAAATAAAACATTTAAATGAAAACTACCATTTTTTATACCACATCATTAGATGCATTGAATGCAAAAAACATTGATCCTTTGTCGGGTGAAACCCATTTTAAACCTTTAGATGGCGGCAAACTCACAGATATAGCTTGGCTAGGGGAACCTCTTTAAGTTCTGCATTTAAACAACACAGCCGTGTCTATTGGAGCTCTAACATGGGGTGTTCATAACAAGACGGCGTCCTCCTCACCTGCCCAGCACGGTCATGGCCTCGCCGTCGTCCTTGCAGCCCAGCAGCTGGTGGATGTTGGCGTGCAGCACTGACAGCGCAAGCTGGAAGATGACCTTGATGCCCTCGTAGAAGAAGCAGTCCACCACCACCACGGCGCTCTCGAAGGGCATGACGGACAGGAAGAGCGTGAGGAACCAGGACAGGGAGATGGTGGAGATGACGCCCAGGTCCTGCATGCAGTCGTACAGCTGGGGCACGTACTCCCGGGCCAGCTCCTCAAACACCCCCTGGTCCACCAGCGCTCCTACGAATGAGGAATAGAAGGCCGGGGAACATGAGGAGATGAGACAAACGCAAAGATATTGATCATAGGTATTAGTTATTGGGTTAGCCACCGCATCAGCAAGGAGCATTCAACCAGGCGCCCTAGCTAGGTTTGATTCTCTGCCTGAACCCGGGGCCTGTTAGTTCATACAAACATTGCATTCAAGCATTTCAGAGAAAATGTATTTATCAAATGTAGCAAATGGAACAGCCGATACTGGACTGGCACCTGTTTTTTTTTAAGCTCTAGCTTGCTGTTACGTGTAAGCAAGGTGTGATAGCCAAGTAAGTCATGGGGTATATAGCCA
Source organism: Pollachius pollachius (assembly GCF_949987615.1). Lineage (NCBI taxonomy): Eukaryota > Metazoa > Chordata > Actinopteri > Gadiformes > Gadidae > Pollachius > Pollachius pollachius. Next base: position 38,131,643 of record NC_136935.1, on the reverse strand, counting down.
GGCATGTGAGCTGTGCTGCATTTGCCAGCACATCCACTGTAGTGCATTACCAATACACGTTAGCAAGGCACATTAGCAAAGCTTCCACTTCTAAGTACTACATGATGATTAGATAGCGCAGAGTGTGAATTACTCACCCACGACCCTGGTGTTGTAGTAGTCAGGCAGCATCCTCTCACACAGAGCCACAAGTAGCCAGAAGGCCTCCTCTTCTTTGGCATAGAGCAGCAGCACCGATGTCACAATATTCATAGCCTGAGATGGGGGTGGTTGTTGTGGGGAGAAGGTTAGATCAAAGGCCAACAGGACCAACACTATTAATACATATATTGTAGGAAACAAGGGAGATTTGGGACTTGCAAAGTTCCTACTTCCTAACTGACAACACTTGGGAGAGGTGTCGTAGTTTGTTCATCATAACACTTCATATCGAATGGGGTTGTTGCTAGTTTATAGTATACACACTGTTTTATACATCAAAAAGTCAGTAATCATCCCATATCAAAAATGTCACCCTTTTCATTGACATTGTTTATGTACACTGAAGAAGTCTTGTGAAAAGCTGCTTTCCATCTTCTATAACCCTCCAAGTTAGTGTACTGCTCAACCAAACCTGCCCTCTAAAGATAAAAATTCGACTCTCTATATGACCACAGCAATGCACAATCCTTCAGATTCTAAATGATATACTGGCCTTTCAGATATGAGCATCTATCAGTCTATCTTTACCTGACAGTATCCTATGTTGTTCTAGTTCTTACCTGACAGTATCCTATGTTGTTCTAGTCTTTACCTGACAGTATCCTATATTGGTCTAGACTTTACCTGACAGTATCCTATGTTGTTCTAGTCTTTACCTGACAGTATCCTATATTGTTCTAGTCCTTACCTGACAGTATCCTATGTTGTTCTAGTCTTTACCTGGCAGTATCCTATGTTGTTCTAATCTTTACCTGGCAGTATCCTATGTTGTTCTAGTCTTTACCTGACAGTATCCTATATTGTTCTAGTCTTTACCTGACAGTATCCTATGTTGTTCTAGTCTTTACCTGACAGTATCCTATATTGTTCTAGTCTTTACCTGACAGTATCCTATGTTGTTCTAGTCTTTACCTGACAGTATCCTATGTTGTTCTAGTCCTTACCTGACAGTATCCTATGTTGGTCTAGACTTTACCTGACAGTATCCTATGTTGGTCTAGACTTTACCTGGAAGTATCCTATGTTGGTCTAGTCTTTACTTGACAGTGCCCTATGTTGGTCTAGACTTTACCTGACAGTATCCTATGTTGGTCTAGTCTTTACTTGACAGTGCCCTATGTTGGTCTAGACTTTACCTGACAGTATCCTATGTTGTTCTAGTCTTTACCTGGCAGTATCCTATGTTGGGGTTTCTGAAGGCATAGGCGGTGAGGACTCTTCGCAGGGCAGCGATGCCCATCTCGTTCTGGAAGGCTGGGTGTTCGGGCAGTGATCGATGCAGGTCCCTCTCGATCTCCTCCGTGGCCAGGTTGTACTGGCCCATTGACTTCTCCACCAGGTCCTCGTAGTACCCTGGGTGGGTCACCATCTCGTTGATCGCCCCTTATAAGGAAACAATGGCGTTGAGAATATGTGTTTGGTTTGAGAGTCTTTGCCAGAGTGGTATTTGTACAACTCGGTTATCATATTGTTTGGTTCATTTGAGTTCAATATTAAATATTTATTTACGATGCTATACAGTGATATTTTTTTATCAGTTTGTGAAGGTTAGCATGACGTTACTCTGAATTAAATCAGAATCATGGTCTCATTGAATACAAGTAGGGGAGGTTTAAATTGATGTGACTTTGTGGTGCATATGTGGTCCCCTAGGTGGCAATAACTCCCACAAATATCACAAAAACTACATCTTAAATTGATCTATTTAAGAGCCAAACTAAAATGGGACACATCACTTTAAATAGGTATGAATGTCCCAAACAGATACCGGTCTAACTGGTTTCAGTAGTTTATTTTAAGATATGTTGCCATATAGCAGACATCCGATGACTCTTATTATTGTAGAACATCAGTAAATATAGTCCATGCTGCGAGTGAGCAAGGGAAACTCTGTAGCTGAACAACAGCAGCAGAGTTGCACATAAGTAGGTCAGTAGAGGGGGGAACTGCTTATACCACTGCTCTCCTCATGTGGAATAAACCCACCCGCCTTCAGCTTTTAGCAACCCTTGGTCATTCAAGGTTCTCCTTTGCACATATTTTAATAGCTTCATTTCCCCTTTCCTTGAAAAGTTAAATAAAGCAAAAAGAAATGGACAATAGGGGATAGGATAGGCATCTATATACATTTACCCACATTGAGAATTCCTGGATGGATTTGTTTAGTTTAAAATACAATAGACCTGTCCCACCACCATTTGTAATTGACAGAAGCTGTAGACAAATATTTATGCTACTTTCCATGAACTTTGACCGTGTCACTCCATTGTACCCACTCACTTACTCAGCACAGACCCCAAGAAAGAGGCCCTTGATGGACATGTCTGGATAGCCATACAGGTTGTGTCCATTATTGCAGCTCATACGCCCCAATTAAAGATCACTGCCGGTCGCTTCTGAAGACAGCATATAGATGATCATGTGACTATCCATCTATATCTATCTGTATATACTGTTGCTTCTGAAGACAGCATATAGATGATCATGTGACTATCCATCTATATCTATCTGTATATACTGTTGCTTCTGAAGACAGTATATAGGTAGTCACATGATTTTTGTACAAGTAATCTCATATCATGTGTCAGACATTTTCACTTCAATATTTTTTCTGTGTGTGACGAACGCACAGACGCACACACAGTGCGACGCACACAGAGAGAGTAGGTGTGTATCTCTAGAGGCACGGCGGGTTGTTGGCTCACCGGAGAAGAGGAGCCAGAGCTCTCCTCTCATGTTCTCCGGGATGCCCTGAAGCACCAGCTCCCTGGTCTTCTCCGTGCGGTACATGCACACGCCCTGGCCGTACTCCGTCAGGTGGTTCTTCCACGCCTGCTCCTTCAGGAACTCCTTAGCCTTACCAAAGGAAGACGAGAGAAACGATACCACATTTAAAGTTTGAGTTTCAGACCTGGTTGTTGATTTGATCGTCGTGAGCTTCAGCTGTAAGTCACCTTGGATGAAAGTATCTGACAAATGGCTAAATAATGAAATGTAAATGCTTAATCAATATCACATTACAAGTTACATTTTCAGACTTTTCTAACAAAAAGGATGAAAATGTTGATAAAACTAAACTCGTTTGCTGATTCTGAGGAGTACACTCCTTGTGTAGACCGAGAGTACACTCTCGGTGTAGACCAAGAGTGTACTTCTTCAATTCCTATAGTTGCCGCATTCTGTTCCACTGGTGCTTTATGAAACCTGATGGTTTCCGTTCTCAGTCTCTCCTGTAAGCAGTGGCATAGCCAGGAATTCAGTGCCCTATTAAAATAAATCAGTATCAGTCCCAGACTCAGCATGCTCAGCGCAATTACTTTCCCACCATTTATTAAAAATATGGAATATGGTACCTTTCCCCCTTCACTACGCTCTCCTGTATCTGCATCTGGCTGTCAGCAAATTGCAAAAAGATTGATCGCATTTATTTAGCGCTTTTCAAGATACCTAAAGCACTGTACATATTGAGTAGGTGTATGCACGTGTCCGTGCGTTTATGTGTGTGTGAGTGGGGAGAGGGGTGTGGGGGGGGGGGGGTATGACTACCACTTGTGTGATGCACAGCTGCCGGTCTGCGACAGAGTGCTCCCCACACACTGGCTGTCAGAGTGGAGAGGTGGGGAGTGCTAAAAAAATATTTTGGCGCTTGTGTGTTCCGTTTACATGGAGTGTGGTGCATTGAACAGCAAGCAAATATAATTGGTTGCAACGTGTCAATGCAATCCTTTCATATAGATGGGACTCCTTATTGACACATGTACTGGAATGCAGTACAACCAGCTTCAGAATTGGAGCCTCTGGCTGTTTCTGTGTAAGCCAACTCTCGAGCCCAACCAGAACCTGCACACTAGCACCAGGAAAGTGTTAACACTTTCTATGTATGTACCCAACCATTGAGTATAAGAAACTGATTTTCATTTCATTCGTTGGTAAGCTTGTGTACGTTTTCATTCGTAGGCAAATGTGTATATATGGTGAACCTCATGTTTGTAGGGAAACGTCCGTTGTAGGACTTTGAGTTGTGAAGTCTATAAAGCTGATGTGTGAAATAAAGTAAAATGGAAATAAAGCGCTGTGTCAAGTGCTGCCTTCGAATGAATCCCACAGACTCATTGTCGACGTGTGTCTGCAGGAAGCCTGTGTCCCAAGGCATGACTTCAGAGGAAAGCAAGTGTTCGTAGGAAGGCAGGTGTCATAGGGAGAGAGTTGGGGGCGGTTTGGGGAGAGGTCAACATACCAGCTTGGGGTTGAACTCCTCGGGGGACCGCCGGCGGTACATGGTCATGAGGGCCTGCGTGGCGGTGGGCACACTGCTGTCGTTGAGGTTGAACTGCCGCTCGCCGTCCGAGCCCAGGCTGCTGCGCGGGGGGCTGCAGGAGAGATGGGACCCCAGCTGGGAGCTCACCTGGAGGAAGAGGGGGCTGGAAGCTTTAGCCGACCCCTTGGAGGTTACCTTGCTCGCTTACCTTGCAATACAAACACTTTGTGATTCTTCCATTTATGTTTTTTCAAGACTACAGGGAACAGAATTAAAAAATACATTCCCATAACCATTTCTGAGTGAGAGAAGTGAGTATATTACTGAAATAGGTTTCTGTGTGTGCACTTTTTCCCCTTCTCAGTCCAACATACTATTGGCCCAATGAAAAGCGCACGGCACAACCCAGTGGTTCAAGATTCTCGTTTTCCTAACAACAACTGAAATGCACCACAGCAGTAACAGCAGGTACCTCGTCGTCGGAGCTGGTCAGGCTTCCGGTTGGCTCCCGTTCCAGGTAGATCTTGGACGTGGTCTGCTGCAGGAAGTCAGAGATCCTCTGGACCAGGAAGTCCCGGTCCTTGAGGTTGGCGAACAGGAAGGTCATGCGGTTCTTGGTGCTGATGGACAGCGGGCTGGGCAGGACGTTGGAGCTGTCCGCCTTCTCCACGATGGTCACCTGCAGGCGCACAGCCACACCCCCATCTTAAGCCGTGTTTTACTACTACCGTACGGGTTAAAACACCCAGTTCACCAGCCATTTCAAAATACTATTTTAACTGCCTTCTTTCCTTTGAATGCCCAGACAAACTTAGGCTGGCCACCAATGTCCATGTCTACTTTAGATAGTTTGTGAAATAGGTTGAAAAGGTTTGAAGGTTTAAAAAGGCATTGCATTACATCAGTCTTATTACTAATCCACCACACTAACATTCCAACAGTTTTTTCGACAGTTTATGTGCCTTAAATGGAGGGTAAATGGATCATCAACCACAGGAGAGAAACATAACAAACATCCCACCTCACGAAGAGGAATGATGAGGCTGCACACAGTCTCCTCCTTGCCGGTGAAGCAGATGTAGTTGGTCGAGACGAACATCTGGCCCAGGATGTGTCTCTTGTTGAAGGGCGTCCAGAGAGTGCAGTCCGTGTGTCCGTCCAGCTTCTCATCCTTCGGCAGGCGAAACAACGCACGGTAGCGCTCACTCTTGGCTCTGGCATCCAGGTCCCTTATGGGGTCACACAGGGTGGCTTGTATTCATTCATTATTTTTAGCTTCAGATCTGCCTAGCCTTGTGGAAGTTCATGCTTAATGAGTGCAGAGCCAGAGTGCAAGCAGGCGGCCCGGTAGCTAGGCAGAATGACAGGAAGGGCTTCCCACAATTTAATTTGGGGATTGTTCGGGCGTATTACAGGCCTACGACAGCCACAGATACTGGATTACTTTCATTTTTGTGTCAGAGCACTTGATTTTATTGATTGCTGTCCAGAAGGGAATTTCAACCATTGTGACAAAAGCTACTTCTCAAATAAATTGGCCTAGCTTTAAAGAACAATTTGCAGGTTGGTATTTCTGGTTAATTCATGTTTGTAACGTATGCAGCAAATAGTTGCTATTGTAACTAGCGTAGCTTGTCTCCTGTGGTAAGAACAACACAAACATCCACAGCCGATACTTTTCCCCCGCTCATGATGAGCACACTGGGTGGGGGGTACCAGCCAGCGCCTTGCTCCTCAAACCTCTTCAAAGACCCTCACCTCTTGAGGGCGGACACCTTCTGGGGGGACTTCCTCTTGAGCTTGGGCAGCGAGCGGTCCTGCTCAAAGCCCTTGTTGTCCAGCAACTGCCGCATGGCGATGTTGGCCAGCTGCTCGGCGAGCTGGAAGGTCTCGTTGATGTTGAGGAAGACGGAGAAGAGGTGGTGGCGCGCCCGCGTGCTCACCCTGATGACCTCGGGCAGCAGCAGGGTGGCGCTCTTATCCAGCTGGGTGATGTCCGCCCACCGCACCACCAGCTTAGCTGAGGGGAGGGAGAGAGAGTTAGTGGGGTGGGAGAGAGAGAGTGTGGGGTGGGAGATAGAGAGAGATAGTGGCGGGAGAGAGAGAAAGTAGAGAGAAGAGAAGAGAGCGAGAGAACGAGAGCAAGCACGAGAGTGAGAGAGAGACAGACAGAGACAGAGACAGAAAGGGAGAGAGAGCATGACAAAACAGGGAACAATGAGCAATTTTAAAGTCGGGTGCGTACAAACACTTGAGGCCATGTGCTTTGGAAATCAAATGTATTTTTACGTCAACGTTTCTTTACCAATGAAAGACACCATTTATTTACTCAGAAATTGTATTGAGATACATTTATAGATTAGAAAAAACACATGACACAAATGATACTCCAAAAGATCAAAAACCCAACGGAGTCTTACGCAGATCGGACCTGCATCGCGCCAATGTTCCACCCGTCTGAAAACGTAAACATCCCCTACCCTCTTTGCCCAGCAGGTAGGAGTAGAAGCACACGTGGTTGATGCTCAGGTAGAGCCAGCCCTGGCGCGGCACCTTGCCCTTCCAGTAGCTGCAGGAGTAGTAGTTGACCAGCTTCTCCTCCTCAGGCATGCCGAACAGCTTGCGGAACTTAGCGATGGCCTCCTTGAACTTGTCTGTGTCATCATCTTCTTTAAACTCCTGGTTCTTGTTGTACTCCGCTATGATACCCTGCAAGGGGAAAGACAAGAAGACGAGGACAACGATGAGGACATCAGAGGGTGTGTGTGTGTGTGTGTGTGTGTGTGTCCCGGTGTCAAAACAAAAAAAAGATTTTGACCACCTTTAGTCAATATACTGTACATATAATTCATACCATATCTTTTTGATTATGAAGACCAGACTGATGTATGTATTGTGGTTATCGGGGCATAAGAGGACAAATCCCGGTGAGCCACCGCATCGGTGGGCTAGGGGGCTGTCATAATAATCCATAATGATTTTGCGGGCCTGTCTGTGTGTCTCTTTACCGACCCTCTTTGTACGCCTGTCATTCAGGGTGCTCATGGGATTATGCTGCTTGTGTGTTCCCGGTCTAGGCTCACTGGCTAATCACGACTAATTGAGTTAATGCACGTTTAGATTCAAAACTAATGCAAAAGTAACCCCAATCAGAAAGAATGCCGACAACAGCCGTGGAAAAGAAAAGGTTAAAATGTAAAAAGGAAGGGCTGTCATTTTATACAACTGTAACTGACTGTCGTATACAGCCCCCCCCAGAAGTGACGACGCTGACAGCTGTTGTTATGAATATACCTGCACTTTTCCTTTGACGAAGGTGGTGATGTCGTTCTCGTTCTCGAAGATGGAGAGCGTCTGCAGCAGATTGTGTTCCAGCCACTCCCAGTGTTCCGTAATCTCCTTACGGGAAGTCCCTGGGGGTGGGGGTGGGAAGAGGGAGGAGAGGAAGGGTGTGAAAAAGACAGCGGCACGTATGAGGCATAGAAAGTGTGCTGTGCACTGTGTGTGTGTGCGCGCGCGCGCTTGCGTGCGTGCGTGCGTGCGTGCGTCTGTGTGTGTGCAGTCTTTTCAATAACAACCCCATCACGATCTCCGGAGTAGTGGAAGGAGATATAATGCATTACATACACGCTACTGTATATGCGTATATTATACAGCTATCAGGCTCAGATTCATACTACACTACGTGTTGTTACGGTAACGCACAGAAAATGGCAGAAAGACAAGGCTGAGTGTTATTGGGACTGTTCTCGTAAACATGTTTTGTATGAGGATGAGGAATCCATTAAGGGAACTGAATAAAGGCTACGAGATTGAGCAAATCTGGAGAATATAAGCGGTTGTTGTAGTTGTTGTATGAATCTTAAAAGTAGGAAGCAACACAGCCTGTGAAGGGCACAAGACTGTGTGATGACTGGACCGAAACCAGAGACAAAAACATTTATTTATCTAGATGTGTGACCTCTTTGCATCCACAGAAGGGAGTGTTAAAAACTTGCAGAGATCAGTTGCATCATCATTTTGGTTGCATGATTAAACACAAACATACATTTGGTCTGAATGTTACCCATATATTACAGATTGTCTTTCGATATATACTAGTAGTATTTATAGTAAGTAATAGTAGCATACTAATAAACTATATATTGTACTACCTATTACATTATAGTATGTATCCATACTATACAAAATCTGCCATTTAACTACTACTACTTCTCCATGTATCTACTTCTGAATGTATCTACTTCTTCTCAATATGTGTAGCACATAAAATGTGTACTCCCTACCCAGTTTGACCATAATGGCTCTTTTTTTTATATACTGTTTGACTATAAAAAACAAATAGACATATGCTCCCATCAGCATTCCCCTCCTGTATGAACTGCCTCCTGCCAACTGCCAACTGTCATGCGTGAAGAGCTAGTGAGCTGCACTCCAGTCTTGGCTTCTGGCTCTGGCTATTTTTTAAAGTGTATCACAGTCTTCCATTTTGGAGAGAGACAGCTCCAAAATGTATGTATACGGCTCCTATAAACTCGCTAGAACTTGCTATCTCTGCTAATAACATCATCAGTGGTGAATGCCTAAAAATGTTTTGCTCGCAAACCCATAGAGTAGCTATTCTTTGAAGTAGTATATTATCTTGGCTATCTTTATGCAAAAAAATGAATATATTTTTATATCACAGTATAATATTTGTAAAGCTTGAGACATACTTGCAAAATGTGTATTTCAGCAACAAAAGACAAGACAAAATGCATTTAAGTATGAACAAAATGGCAACTGGAAAAGGTTTTAAAAAGCTGTCTGTCTGCCATCCTTAGCCTTCAACAAAACAATCCAAAAGTGCTTGATTAAAAAGACAAAGGGTTATAAACACTTTGAGCTGGTAAGCAACCTAATTCAGTCGTAGCTGTGATAAAAGGTTCTTTTCTGTAGGATTAGCTATAAAATGTAAACGGTCCTTGAAGCAAATGCTTTCAGACACAACCCTTCAAGGCAAATGTTTTGTAATGAACACAACTAGAGGCAAACAAAAGCAGCATTATGCACAGCGTAATGTCTAAGGGCCAGAAAAGGATGTTGTACAATACGTGCCATTTCGTGGAAAAAAAAGTTGATGGTGTACATAAATAAACGCAACCACATTAACTAATGACATTTCAGACCATTCCATCAAAATATACCACTGGTGCTTGATTTGTTTGCATTGATTTGTGTATCAGTTTCCTTCATCTCCTCTAATGGGAAAATTGAGGCAAGAACGCACCATGATGTCATATTTAGCCTGGGGGGGGGGGGGGGGGGGGGGGGGGGGGGGGGCATGCTGCACATACGGACTTCATACCCAAAATGGGAGATATGTCTGTTGCTAATTAATTGGCTTTGATAGTGTAAATCGTAGAAGGCGGAATGAGGACATTTTGATAAAGGCCATGTGTAGTTCTGGGGGGTATGTACCATGAGCGATAATCCAGTAGACCAGAGAGTCTGGGGTCTGGTAGAGGATCCGGTACGGAGCCACTCTAGCGCTGGAGTCCAACACCACGTCCATAGTCCCCACCAGCAGACCTGTGGAAACAGAAACCGTAACAGCAAATTCTGAATTACAATGAAGATTCTTGACCCTAAGAGTGTTCTTAGGGTCATGAACATGAAATGGCAAAACAACACACACTCTGACTCTTACAGTGACATTTATTATGAGGATCTGCAAGCCGTTATTCAATGACATTCTCAAAACAATAAGTGACCATATTTTGATACTATAGCGATAAGAGACCATTTTCGACCCTTTTTAGCCACATTCTCAAAAAATACATTAAAACATATCACACGGGCAAAATGTATAAAAATATAGATCTCAAATGTTCCTTTTTGAGATGGCACATTTTTAAACAAATGAAAGTGTTATTCCTCTAATAAAGGAATAACACTTGAAATTTGGCACAGGCTCTGAAAAATCACTTTCATAATATTAGAGGTCTTTCAGTTAGCACGGTCTCCCTAAAGAGTGGGAGCTAGGGAGCATTTTAACTGACAATCAAGACAATTATATAATAAGTGAGATGACAGGGCTAATAATGAAGTTACAGTGTTTTCTTAATAAGGAAAATTACACACTGATTATTATTTATTTTTTAATCAGTGCAAAAAAAATGCAATGCTGGGCCAAAAATGCATAACCAAAACATAATCTATATCTGTACATAAATTACCATAAGGATAGACAGACTGACATACAGACAATACAATACGTGGATCTTTTGGAAACCATTGTTTCAAAACTTCACCTCAATAAACCTCCACTACCCATCATCTGCATGACTGGTATTGCACCGTAAAGTTCAACATGTATAAGGAGATGATGAGTAGCCAGCAAACAGCTGGTCGATGAAATGTCATTTTAAGAACAACTCAATACAACTCTGAACTTTAGACACACTGCGTTGGTGGCAGTATTACTCAGGGCAGCAATAGAAGACCTGTCTTGGTAGCCTGTTTTTCCTGTGGATCGCTGTGGTCTCGTTGTGTCACAACAACTGGCTTGTTGTGTGTTGCATGGAAAAGTTCCCTCTTTCAGTAAGACATTCACATGGCTGATACCATCGTGCTTGGTTTGTCACTGACCACAACCCGGTGATCCACCTCACATGGGACAATATTGGCATTCATATTCCATGCTCAAAGAAAATCATTATTACCCACCCAAACAGCAACAATAAAAGTGGCCTGTATTATGCAGCACTCAAATGAAGTATCCCACTTAGTGATATATTTAGGTTAGACCAATCTTGGATAATCCATTTCAAATTATATTTTCTACTTCATTAAATGATAAGTACCTCTTGAAATATTATTTAGAAAAATGAATGAGGAGAAGCGTCACCAATTTATTTTCTCACAATTACACAATCAAATTGAAATACAGATATTCCCACTGTATATAGTAGACACTATTACAAAGAAGTGGAAAAATACATTAAAACTACTTTAATTATTTTTTACCTACTGCAAAGAGTTATCAACAAATATTATGAATAACTTATGCAAAACCGTAGATGGTTATGGTTTAAATGTGCGGGGTTTGTTACGGGCCCCAGACCTGAAAAAAGCAGAACCCTTAAACATAATAAAAAAAATAGAATCATATCAAGCTCACTTTGAAAGTTCATCATCCCTTGTGACATTTAATTGTTTCACTTCCTCTGAAGAATACTTTCCCTCAACACTCAATAAAAGAAGCTTATAGCACTAAAACTGCACTCAAATTCATTACACAAAATGGCAGGTTGAGGCCGTCCTGCAGAACTAAACCACTGTGTCTTAAGTGAATCTGCCAGGCCTCAATTAACCCTGCTACCGACCATCCATCTTTTTAAGTTGCACTTACTTCTGCGTTGTGATGAGCTGACTATACTGTAGTATATTGCAGTGAGAAAGTGAGAAAATGTAATATTTCCCCATCACTTCACTCAGTACATAGAGAGATGTATTCCCATTTTCAGTCTTCAAAACACAGGGATCTTGCAGATCATAAGTAGACCCTGCAGAACCTTGTTTGAAAACTACTGGCTACGTAGACCTGGACCTGGACCATCCTAGACCTGGACTGTCCTAGTGGGACCTGGCACAAAATTCCGCCACCAAATCAGCAGTCTGTTTAAATACATCATCCCTCTCTGACGAAGACGTCCATGCTTCGAGGCCTTCGAAATGCAGAAGAATACAAGCTCAATATAACCATTTCCCCAGGGATAAACCAAGTACGCCTCTGAATCTGAATCCAAGTTTACCAACCATCTTTCTTCACCTCTCACAGATAAAATGTTATAAAGGTTTCTTGACACAAAGTAAAACTGAACCAAGGTTGTGGAATCAATGACACATTCAGACTTGGGCCGTGAAGTTGACCCTCCTGTGGACACTCTTACCTAGGTGCCACTGCTCTATCGATCCACCTTGTGTCAGTTGTCTTGACCTAGATATCAAATGGTGTGTATGGGGAAGAGCAGCTGATGATTCAGCAATAACCAACAACACAACAGCTGTCTGCTTGGCCTCGAGGCTGTATCCTGTCCTGATGGGACTTGCTATGTTGAAATTCTTCACGGAACATCAAGAAAAAAAAAAGACGTCCGGCCGTTTGCTCACATTTTGTTTAACCTTTGCCAAGCATCACACACACACACACACACACGGTCCTGCTGTATGTTCATTCAACCCCTTTTCAAATAGGCCAAGTTGGGCTTAATTAATAGTAAATGGTCTCTGCATACGATACCACTTATTAAGATCCGCAGCATCTGCAAAATGTGAGAAACCAAATTCAGGATATTGAATTTCAGTCCCATGAAGGGTGGAGTTCGCAGTTACTGTCTCTGCGTTTAAAAATAGTACACAAGATATTGCACCTTCAGCGAGGTTGGACACGATGCACTTCGATCGATGAGGGCCCATAAAGCCAAAGTGGGTGCTTAAAACATTTCAGCAGAAAAATCGTTCATTCAACCGAGGGTTTGCAAACGGTGAGTTGCATCACCGGGTGACAGCGTCGGTCAATTAAATAGAGAGAAGATGATGCATAGCGGAAGCAGAGACCCACCTGCCAAACCTCCACCTCCATCCCCGTGCCCCTTCCGTTTCTGAAGGATGAAGTAGGGGTTCGCCCGTTCGGTGATCCATAAAGCACCCGCCAACAACACATCTTCCGGATTGATCCACATAATCACAATAGTGTCATAAAGGAGGACATTGAAAAGACGCGATTCTGATTCTGGAGTGCGAGTATATTTGTGTTATATAGCCTATGTTACGTCCAATGAAAATAGCCGGGTAGGGGCAGTTAGGTGTAGTCACAAAAATAAACGTCACAAATTGTCTTGAGACTGTTGTGGATATAAATGTTCTTCTTTGCCAACCTACAGACGCATCGACTCCAATGGGATACACGCATAAACGTCCGATGTTGTTCCCGAGCCGCCAAGGGGATCGGTGCTAGGCACGGACGCTGTCAAACACTGCCGATGGCGAATTCGCATGTAAACAGGACGACTGCAGCACGAAGACACACGCTGCCACGAAAAGCATTAAATAAACAAACAGATCTGTCTTTGTCGTCCCTGCAGGTGCGATTCGATTGCGAGGCGCGATTAGTTCGCGTATATATAGCTTGTCAATTGCTATCCGTCAAGGATAATACATGTCGACATGTTTTCCAGATGTCATCCAGTCTCTTTGTTGCAGTTTCTGTATTTGCATCCCATAAAAGCACCAAATGTTAAAAAACATGCGTTCCGCAACAGCACCGTTCCCCGTACGCCGCAACACAGTCACGCAGTGTAAACTCCACGAGTCATCGTGACGTCACCATGGGGGAGTAGAGCAGCCTATCGCTTGGTTTATGAAATAAATTTGTTGTGATGATCCCAAAGACTATTTAAAGGCTGTAACCGTTTGTATTCGTGTGTTTTTGTATGTGTGCTGTGTTCATGTCAAACTGATCAATTATATACCGTTTTTTTATACGATTTAGTGTAAACTTTTTTTCATTGAAACATACCTATTGTTTATACAACAAGGGTCTAAATAACTTGATCGTTAATGAAAGCATAAATACGGAACAATGCATGCAAAACACAATGAAGACAAAAGCTTAAATGGTAAATGATAATAAACATTTACATTTACATTTAACGTGTGTGTGTGTGTGTGTGTGTGTGTGTGTGTGTGTGTGAGAGAGAGAGAGAGAGAGAGAGAGAGAGAGAGAGAGAGAGAGAGAGAGAGAGAGAGAGAGAGAGAGAGAGAGAGAGAGGAAGAACTACCAGCAAGACATTTGGTTTCATTGCTTTATGAAAACGGTCACATCCAATTCTACTTGGAATTATCAAGTATTTTTTTTTCAAAATAATATAATCATTTCTAACTGAGTAAAAGTATATAGTATAGTAAATGTTCAAATGTACCTGCGCTTTTCCATCCCTTGATATTTTTTCCAAATGCATATTTAAACCGTGTAACTTAACATTTGTAAACAGTGCCCTGCATCTCTAGTCTATTTCAGGATGATCGTTCAAATAACGATAGCAAAGCGACATCTAGCTGTATAAAGTTGTATTTGATATTCCTTTTTGATGGTTTGCACACATGCCGCTATGCATATTCTTTTAGAATTTATTCGCATACTGATTCAACATGATCACTTATCAAAAAGCAATGCTATCCATACATTTTCAGCATCTAACAGATCTATGATTTGTACAATTAGAACAAATCAGTCACCTTCAGTTTGAAGAGCAGGTATGAGCCTGAACATGACATAATATGTTTGCTCAGAAATTTAGGGAGGGAACATTTAACAGAACTGCAATGATTTCCAGCGCTGGCAGACGGACCCCTCTGTCCTCACTGTTCTACTTTATCAATACACTATAATTTGGCATCTTTTAAAATACCTGGTGATAAACTTTATCGGAAATAATTTTATATCATCTTAACATCACCATTCTTTCTCTTTCACGAAGTTACCGATCTATCTATCCCTCCAGTAGGGGGTAGCCCTGAGCACGCCCTCCTCACTTCTGTGCTCTGATTGTGCCACAGAAGAAGAAAAGCACAAGCTAATAAACACAGGTGAAGTTGTGTCCTTTATATCAAATATGTTTTCCATTCGATATGTAATGCTATATAAGGGATGTTAGTTCCCTTATATAGCATGTCAATTGGATGTAAACGCTTACATCCAACTAACATGCTAGCTAAAGTAAGCCATATTAATTAAAGTCCAGTATTATCGCTGGGAGCTAACCTTATAAGCATTCAATATATATGTCACCTCTTATTAAATATTGATTTAAATAGAGGTTACGTATTCTTAACTTGTTCTTTCATTATTCTGTTTTTTTAAGGTTACAAACGATGCTGGTTTGTCGGTGGATCGACGCTAAAGGACATTAAAGACACACGATTGCTGTTTCTAATATGCTGATTCGAATGTGCTATTGAAGGACGTATATTGTCCTTCTACCCTGTTCAACTATCAGTTCATTATTATTAATAGTAATAATATTAGTGAAAGCATGGTTGATAACCGGTACGCCACAGCCCTGGTTATCGGCTCCGTGTTGAGCCTTTTGGCCACCGTGTACCTCTCCGTGGCCGTGGGAACGCAACACTGGTATCAGTACCGCATCCGACCTGCCCCCTCGAACAATGCAGCCAATACCTCAGAACTCGTCAAGGACTTCATCAATGGGGACTTCAACGAGAAGAACTACAGTGAAACTATGTTTCGCCTGAATGGAACCCTAGGTCTGTGGTGGAGGTGCATCATGGTGCCCAGTGAGACACACTGGTATAAAGAACCAAGTATGTGGTCTTTCAGTTTTGTCCCATATTTTTGTACTTTTGTAACATGTATGCAGCCTCAGCAGAATGTGTTATTCATTTGAACATGGCAACCCTGGTTGAGTTTATGCCGCTTGTTTTCTTCCAGATCCTAAAATGGCGAGTCAGTGTGTGAGTTTCACTCTTCCCCAGCAGTTTGCTTCCAAGTACAGAGAACCTGGGAACGAGACCAGTGGGGAGGATCTGTTCAGGACCTGTGAGCTTTTTTCTGTTTCCACCTCCCTTTACCTAACTGAACTCAAACTGTCGTGTTCTACCTACCCAGCTGTCGTCAAATGTTTACATTTGTTAAATATATTTGTTTTCTATATATTTTCTTAGTTGCATTATTTCACATTTTGTAACTCTTGTATTGTTATTGTCCTTCCAAGTGTTTTCCAATCAGTTTTCTTTTAAATGACATTTGTGTGATGGTCCACTCTGCTGGGGTGTTTGTAACCGGGTGCGGTCTATTTTAGTGACAGTCCACTTGGCTACGGGATGTAACCTGGTGCTGTCTGTGTGTGTGCAGACATGTGGAGGGGCCAGTTCCTGCTGCCCCTGGTGTCAGTTGCTCTGGTGTTCCTGAGCAGCCTGGTGGGTGTGTGCGCCTGCCTCTGCCGCAGCATCACCCCAACTCTGGGTGTAGGAGTTCTCCATCTCCTGGCAGGTGAGGGGGACATTTGTGTCGTTAAAGCTGCTGTCAAAGAGGATTTCAGGGTCAAGAGGAGAGCGAAAGAGGTTTTTAAATACTCAACCCCAATAATCAACCCCTTCTACCCTTCACCATTGAAAAGTGTTGCATTGACACACCTGTGGTGGCGCAATGACAACGCTGTGTGCATACATTTGACAGGCAAAATGAGAGTAGAGTGCCCCGATTGGGCAGAAATCTAAATTCTCTCCCTTTTTGTGTCCCTTTTGCTTTTGAATAATGTTATTGTAATGTCTCTCTCTGTCCCTCCTTCTACTTCTCCTCCTTCCTCTTTCCCGCTCTCTCCTCCCTTCCTCTTTCACCCACTCTCTCCCTCACTCCCACCCCTCTCCTTTTCTTGCCCACTCTCTCCCACTTCCCACTCTCTTCCCCCCCTCCTGCTCTCCCCCTCTCCCCTCCCCCTTCCCTCCCTCCCTCCCCCGCCTCCCCCTCCCCCTCCAGGTCTGTGTTCGCTGGGCACGGTGTGCTGTTTCCTCGTGGGCGTGGACCTCCTGCCCCACAACGCGTCGTCGTCTGAGGCTGCGGACGGCGCGCTGGGCTGGTCTCTGTACCTGGCACTCATCTCCTCGCCACTGCAGATGATGGCGGCCGCTCTCTTCCTGTGGGCCGCACGCAGCCACCGCAAAAGCTACACGCGCATGACGGCGTACCGCGTGGCCTAGGGACGAGCTCCGCCAGCTCTACCGCCGGTAGGCAGGGAAAGCACACGTTAACCTAAGTCTGAATAACGTGGGTTTTCCCCGATAATCTTCAGGGTAAAAAGAAAATGGTAATCACTTTGGATGAAAGCGCAAAAAAACGCTTTCAATCCACTCCCATGTAATCAATGAGCATTGGTCGGGCAGCGCGACATTGTGACCCCAGCCCTAAAAAAAAGCATGTGTGTGCTCTTCGCAGGCCCATGTCATTGATTAACATGGGACTAGATTCAAAGCGTTTTTTTGTGGAGCAGATTTATTTTGTCTGCTATTGCACACATCTTTTTTTTTTTTAACTGTTCAGCCTTCAACCAAACTCCTAGTTCAGCATTCTGATCGTTGCACCCTAGGAGTCTGTAGCCAATGATCTTATTTCTTGGTTGCCACAGAGATAGTTAGATAATCATCACACACGCGGATGAGTTACTGAAACACAGATGCTTCCAGTGTCAAAGCACAAGTGTCTTGCTTGTTTTTTGTTTTGCTAACATCGTAACCCATTCCTTTCCCGAAGCACATACAAAAAAATACTTCACTTTGATCGTGCAATTTTATTTTTATAGCCTTCTGCCATTTGTAAAAATGAGTTTTATTTCTGTTGCCTTTGTTGGCGTTGCTGTTGCTAGCATTCACCACATTGACCTTTGTTTAGTAGAAGAACATTTGTATCAACTATTTAACCTCTCTTAAGTGACATGCTGCTGCTTATTTGCATGATTTTAGTTTAGATTTGTTGATAATCCCTGATTTCAGCTGCTGTCACCATGCATGCCATTATTTTGCCTTTAATCTTGTAACTTCATTTGTGTCCTTTTTGGAGTGTCTTCACTGAAATATAACCACTCTTGCCCCCATTGTCCATATTTACAGATGTTTATGTTGATGTTAAATGATACATTTGTGAGCTAAAGTGACTTATTAAAATCTGGTACTTGTCTTAGAAACCATAGGCTCCAATGCAGCTTCAACCTCAGTCCTCTGTATTTTGTACGTTTTTAACGGATAATAATTTAATGTTGATAGCGCATTAAATAAAATGAAAAAATATTCATCTTTCTTAATATTCATCATTTTTTAGAGACTATTCATGAAAAGCAACAACTTTTTTTGCCTTTTTTACTCTATGGTTAAGCTTTTCAAATGGGTTAACAAGTTTGCTCAAGAAACTATGTAGTTGTAAATGTAACGCACGATTAACGATAAACATTTCATAGGATGTCAGGACTCGTTTATACACGCTAAAATAACTTGAAAACAATTTACAATAGCAGCTTAGATTCCACCAAGTAAGGGCTGCAGAACTTTTGTAAGAGTTAGGGCTCAGAAAGTTCCACCAAAAGCAAAGCTGCCAGTTAGTATTTTGTGTGTTATGAACCTGTCCTGATAGCTGAGCTGTGAGGCAGGATGCTCCTGTCTTGCTGTTTCAACTCTTTATCAGGTGGAAACCATGGCACACCTTCTATCCTGCCAGTCAGTAATAATACATGCCCAAACCTACTAGTCTGATTTGACCATACTATTTATTCCTATGTACAGGGTACTTTAATGTCACTTTTTTAGTAGTTATTCTATTCACTTTCACTATTTTATTACTTTTTCCTTTATAAGCTTTGCGTGACAGGGTCTGTGTTGGTCCTTTTCTTACACAGTATTTTGTGGAGGATACAGCAAAGGTGTAATAAATGAAGGTAGGAGTTCAAATCCCATGGAGACAAATAGGGACGGTATTGTATCACACGACTATTGCATTTTACTAGGGTTGTGCATGAGGTCCTATTAGTGAACCCTATATCTGGCCGAATCCTACTTGCTTACAGCTGTGTAAACCAACCCCTATTGTTGACATGGTTGACTGAGTCTAATGCCCCAGAAAGACCAATGGTGCTCTGTTGTTTCTCTTCAGAAATAGTTCATTTATAAACACATTAAAAAAATAAAGAAGTTAAAGAATACAATTCATTGTGTGAAAACTTGTGACAATAAGCAATATTATGTCTTAAAACATCTCTTTAAAAGGTGCAGTGTCTAGGATTTAGTGGCATCTAGCATTAAGGTTGCTAATCTATCCATCTATATATCTGTATACCTATACAGATACATAGTGGAGATAGGGTGACCAGATCCCAATTCACCAGAAGTGGGACAAAGACTACGTTTGTGCGGGACAATGCGGGACAAAGTGGGGGGGGAGAGAGGAGGCGACCTGGGACCTTCAGTGGGGGTTTCAGTCCGCAATAACAGATAATCCCCCGTTCCCCCCTTGTCCGTTCTATTTAGAAACATATTTGATAAACGTGTTTTATTTCGCTTATTTAGTTATATTTCATAATTAATTAAGGCCGCCACCAGAGGGGGCCTTCAACGCATTTGCCGCCCTAGGCGATTGACTAGGATCGCCCTTGCATTGCTTCTTGGTGGTGGGCGTGCCCTTAACCTGTGTCCGAGACCAAGTTTCATTGACATGATCAAACAACCTGCCCCTCCCCCTGATGACAGACCTGCTGTCTCCGCACGCAGCTATTTGATAAATGCTAGATGATAAATCACGCATTTCCAAAAAAAAAAAAAAATCGAGTCTGACTGTCAATAACAATGCGGGACAACGTCTCAATTTGCGGGACGCGTTCAAAGTCATGGAAATGCGGGACATCTGGTCACCCTAAGTGGAGATACTAAGCAGTAGAGGTCCGTAGATACCTGTATATCCTGTATTTAGATTTACATTAGAAAAGAGAACAAACCTGTTCTCTCTTGATCCGTTGGGGACTTCGGTAGAAACAAGTCGGTGCAACATGGTGGGTTCCGTGGAAGAGGAGCCACTCCTTGGGGTTCTAGTAGTTCAGAGATTACTGAACACATTGGCCCTCGCTTTTTCTTTTTTTTTTTTTTAGGAGTTTCTCTCCTAAAATAAACTCCTAAAATATTTTAATTCTCATAATTAAGATATATTGTTATAAAAATCTATAATTGTTCAAATCTATTATCTCTCTCTCTCTCTCTCTCTCTCTCTCTCTCTCTCTCTCTCTCTCTCTCTCTCTCTCTCTCTCTCTCTCTCTCTCTCTCTCTCTCTCTCTCTCTCTCTCTCTCTCTCTCTCTATGATTATAAAGATGAATAGCCTTATCAATCAGTTGTGGTTTTAAAGCTCTCTGTTATTGTGGCTTCTTCACACTGACGGCCGGTAAGAGCAGGGTCTCCCTCTGCGCCAGCTGGAAGGCCGTGCTCTGCTCATAATAGGCGCCTTCGTTCACGAAGAAAGGGTACAGCGCTTCTCCCTCGTAGCAGATGGTCTCGCCAGAGAGGGACATGAACGCCGGGTCTCCGGGCTTCAGCAGGCAGAAGTCGTTGTCCTGTGGAGAAGGGAGCATTGAGAGAGAGGTCAAGACAAGGTTATTATCCATCATGTATAAGATGAGAAATAATTCAGAAGAGATAAGCGTAGATTAAAGTCCAAAGTCCAAAAAAATATTCATGTCGAAAATATATTGATATACACAATATGCGTAGGCACAATGTAAACGTGAAAAATGAATTACAGACGTTAAGGTAGTTATGATTCAAAGTACAGGCTACAACATTGAAACTGTAGTGTTGTCCATTATGCATACGTGTCATTGTGACTAAATATATTAGTGTATATGTCAATACTTTATGTATGTTTGCGTTTATATGAATGTATATATATATATATATATATATATAAATACCCAAGGGGGTAAAGTACCTGTAGTTGGGGGTGAATGGCAGCAGTCAGCTCTTGGGTCTTGGGATCTCTGGGATAGTCTTTCTTATCCACGTTAAAGTATGCTTCAACCTCGCCCCCTTCAAACACAGTCCCTAAAGATGTCCAACATAGCACATCAACACATAAAAAGTGTGTATTTTTAAGGCAATCCCCTTACTTGTTTATCAACACATTGAGTGGCAAGGGTGTGCCCATTCCCAGGCAAAAAGGTACTGGGTTTGACCTTTGAAAGACCTTTGAAAATGAAAATTGAAAACGCATCAGTTTGTGTCGGGTGTGTGCGATCCTTGGCGTACCAGAGTTGAAACTCTCGACCCACTCCAGGGCACGGTTCACCCCCTCTCTCATCAGGTTGTAGATGTCGGCCCGTAGGACCCCTTGCGGCTGGGGTCCCACCTCTATCGCTATAGAGAAGTGTTAAAGAGTGTAGAATGTTGGTGTTAAAGAGTGTCTCTCTGTGTTCACATTGCTAAGTGCGGGGACAGGCCAGTGCCTATCCAACCGATACAAGGTTTTATTTCCAACAATCCTCCATTTGTTTATGTCTCTACAAGGACGATCCAACCATTCCGTCTGGGACATAGCCAGGGCCATATTCCTTATCAAGGGCGAGACTGCTTCTGTTTTTTTGTTATTCACGTTTTCTTTCCTGTAATACTCGCCCGAAACCTTTGGTTCGATGAGAAGAGGGATCGACAGCCAGGGAGCACGTCTGGAGACGTATACGTATACTAAGACTATTCTACCTGATTCTGTACCTTGCTGTATTACATCCTTTAATAAACTATCTATTCGACCCTCTGATCCAATCTGTCAAGTTGCCTTGATTTTACACTTCAAGAATTACTTATTACAACGAAAAAATACCCCACGCAGAGTCTCAATACGAACAGTTTAGAAATAAGCAGAAATCTAAGAAGAGCCACCATGAGGTCAACCGTCATGTGTCACTACCCCTCCAGGGTCCCCGGGACAACAACAAAGGCTAGTTGGTTAAAGAGTGAAGAACAAACACTTACTGATGCCATGCTTGCTCACGGATTCCAAGGAGTACGTCTCTGAGAGGGGGCTCTTGAATAGGATTAACCTTACGGGGGCTGACGTTATTTTCTCCTTGAACGCAACACAAGAATAGAATAGATTGCATTACATTGTTTCTTCATAGGGTGTTTTACAACCTCCTAATGACTTGAGTTGGCTCAATGATTTATTTATAATTTATTTTAATATTCCCAGGATGGATATTCCAACTGGACCTGTTGTACTCTTGAGAAAAATTCTAATTTTGATATTATTTTAAGTGCGTGAATAGCTGCAGTAGAAAGGAGACATAGTGCATGTTTAAAAGGCTCCCATTTTACCACCAGGTGTAAGTGTGATAAGCCATTATAAGCCATTTTAAAATCGGCCCTGTAACATAGTGACATCACAAGTGGGAGTGTCCATCCAGATATATGCTACATCAGTCTACCAGGCTACCCTGTTGACTGTTCCAACTGGTAGCCAAATCTATCCATCATACATCTAGGTGGAACCTCCCACCTGTGATGTCATTTTGTCACAGGGCAGGGCAGACTAATCCCTCTCACGCCTGGCGGTAAAATAGGGCCCCTTTAAGTTTCTGAGAAGGAGAGGGTATGGCGCTGCACTTACCTGCAGGTACTTGAAGAGGTGCAGGCCTACCCAATCGGAGACGTGAGTTATGATGCAGAGGCCCATGTTGGAGGTGGTGTTGTGCAGATCACAGATCAGATCTACGGCCTTCTCGCTGCCCTTCGGCCCAAGCTGGCCGTTCACCTCCTGGGCCCGCGTCACCTCGTACGGGGTGGTCACCGTTCTCGGGGCACTGCAGACATCAGAATTAAAAAAGAAGCTTGAGAAGCATCTCAAACACTGGGGCAAGTAGACGAGAAACCCATTTTTCGATACTATTGTTAATATTATATAAATGTACGTTGCAGTGAATATTCGTGGTTTGGGAGGACAACATGCAAACGTTTACATTAACGCTGCTTACGAGATAGCTCTGCACAAGTCGTCCCATTCTATTATTATTATGACGGAGGGAATGTTATTGCATGATGAAAAACATTGTGTACCTGAGCAGGGCGTCGGTGAAGCAGCGGTTCATGTCCTTCTCTGTGTATCTCCTGCACACGTCCACGGCCCGGGGGTTCACCAGCAGGGTGCTCAGCGAGAACGACCTGACCCTCTCCGGCTGGGACACCTGCAGCTCCTTCAAGAGGTACACCCCACTCATCTCATTTCCATGGGTGCCACCGCAGATGGCCACCCTTGAAAGGGGTTTGAACCCTAATTGATCCATCTGTGGGTGAAAAATGAAAGGAATGGCATACGAGAACGAGAGAGAAGAGAGTCTTCTTTTCATCCCGAGTGGAAATGAAGGCGTACACATCAAAAACACAATAGTATTAATAATTAAATAAGAGACATTATAACAAAATTAAACGTATACAAATTGTGAGACATATTTAAAATGAAGCACATTCTGGAGGAAAACAAGGTGACAAGAGAATGTAACCACGTTTTAATATTATGTGTATTTTCCTGTGTACGTTAATCAAATACAAACTTTTAAAAAAATGATTAGCCGAGATGTTTTAGTCAAATAGAAACAGGTTCTGTGGCACCACATGGCTGATAAGGCCAGGCCAGGCTACTCATTAAACAATGCTTGTTTAACCATTGTTTTTTTGCCAATTATTACCTATGAGACTGAAGAGACAGATCAGTTATGTTGCCTCTGCCCATTACAAGTTATAAACTACAATTAGCTTGAAGATTAAAGCAGATTGCCAAGCTGTGTGGGAGAGGGATCAAGCAGGCTATAGCAGGCCACCCTAATTCAATTACGGTAATTAAAGCTGTACATTCTCTTTTCCAAGAAAGGCGGACACTCCAATGACATTTTCTAGTCGTTAGGTTGTTCGGGATTGTTTGCTCCGGGTTTTGAACCCCCAATGTCTGCAGTCCAACTGCATGCATTCTTGATGCCCCTTAGTCCAATATCTAGGCCCTATCCCCAACCTGCTCCTTCATGAACTCACTGTAAGTCTGCTCAATGTCTAAATAGTCAAATAGTGAATAGACAGTGTCACCCAGAATCTCTACAGATCTTGCGACAAACCGGCCACAGCAGTACATAACTGCAATGTGACATCCCTGATCTACCGTAACAAACCCTCTCACCCGGTCTGTGTGTGCGTTTGCACATGCGTGCACGTGTGTGTATGCTTCTTTCCATTCTTCTAAGAGTGTAGTGGTAGTAGTATAGTATATAGCCGTATAATTCTCCCGCAGTGACAAGATAGGGGTGGCAGTTCACCCTGCCACCTGAGTGGCATTGATGGGCTACCCTGACGAACAAGACACGGGTAGATGTCATGCATGACGCCAGTTTATTGGCGCATTGCTAAGATTTTGCATTCAGAGCAGGGGTTACTACATACGCCACACACACAACACCCTCACCACACACCACACAAACGCCCTCCGTCTTGTGGCTATGTGTGGTGAAGGCCGGTTGTGAAGGCTGTGTGCCCTGATGAATAAATACACAGCAGGTGTACACAGCCCTATCCAGCCCAGGGGCGACTCAGACTAACTCCGGCCTACCGAAACAAACCGTCACCCACACACACACACACACACACACACACACACACACACACACACACACACACACACACACACACACACACACACACACACACACACACACACACTATATAACTAGAACAAAAAGAACTAGAGTTACGGTCGCACACTTTGCATGTATAAAATCAGCTGCATATGAACAAACCATGTATCGCATGGAACTATAACTTAACTAGATATCAAGATAGAACTGTGTGTGACCATAACTATATGGTCACACACACACAGTCCATTATTTAACCATATCATGAAATAACCAAAGTGAACTATGTCTTAGGCAGTATAAATAGCAGCATAATCCAAGGTGATAAGAAAGCGCTCAAGGGGCAGCCTTACCTCTCCTGGAGTGAGACGCTGTGGGAGTGCTCTGAGTCGGAGCGCGTGTGCCCTATTCTTTCTCACCTAACCTTTGAACTCTCTCGCTGACTCCCCCCCGCCTCCCTCCTTGCTGTTCCTGTTCGTAAACACAGCCCCGTTCCTGCATGGTTGTTTCCCCCTTCTATGTGTGTTCCCCTCTCCCCGCACCCCACATCATGTTTTTCTCGCTCTCTCTTCTGCTCCCAGATCGAATTTCAACCACATGCTGACGATACTACAGCATGCCCCCCTCCCCACACACCAACCCTGCTGATGTTTCCAGTCAGCCTTAATGGGAATGTCTTCCTTATGATCATAAGCTGAAGGGAGAGAAGAGAATGTGTTTGAGAGCCCCGTTTGAAAACATAGCTCAGAGTCCTCACATCTTTTTACTGTGCTACACTTTCACCGTCTCAACCCCCCCCCCCCCCAGTCTATTAACTCCTCAATTTCCCACCCCTTATCAACCCCTGCCTCCTGCTACTTTACATCCACCTCCCACCTCTGGCCACTCTGAGATCCTCAGAGATCCAGGTCCCACATCTCCTCTGGCTCCCCCTGGTGGCCAGGTCTTCCAGGATATTCAGCGTCAAACAACTTTCGGACAACCCATGAAGATGGCATGTGTGCTGATTTGCAGGTGATGCTTTCATACTTAAGCTAATGCTCAGAGGCTATGCTTAAGATGGAGTCCAACGTCAGACGGGACACACAATACAGCTACATGGCAGGCGCACACATTCTTTATTATGTATTGCTACATTATACGTTTCATACAAAATATTTTTAAATAGGAATACGGTATTTAGATTCCTCACCATACTGGCCAGCTGCTTCACTCGGCTCCAACCCATCCGTCGTCCACATGGGATGACACCACAGAACAGTTTCATACTCCACTCCGCTCGTATCCCAGCACAGACCATGCTTGCTCTTGTAAATACCCCCCCCCCCCCCCCCCCCCCCCATGCTGCTCGCCACAACCTGTTGAGTTATATATACCATAAAAACTGCCTGTTTTATTTCCTAAACAACCCACCGCAATGCGATGCCTCTCTCACCTAAGACATATGTTCCACGTTGAACCCTGAGGACCTCACCTGTAAACATGACAAACAACGCGGCTGGTTGGTTTCCTCTTCTGCAAAAGATGATTTAGCCTGGAGGTGGACCCAAATATAGATTTGAGTTGTTGTGTACAGTTGTGGTTTGTCATTAAACTCACACTTCTGCTGAGATGGTGGTAGTAAAATGGCTTAAATTGATCTGAAAGAGAGAGGTTGTTCATCCATTTTAACAAACCATACAGCATTTATGTTGATTTGCTTTACGCAACATCTGCTTACGTAGACGTCCGAGCAAAACATTGAATCCAACAGCAGATTGGACCATCAGGCTCATACAGTGGGACATTTTGACACAACTTCTCCCTTGAGGTTGTAAATCAAGGCAATGGGCATTTTGATTCTGCCAATTGAGATATTGATGGTGTCGCTGGTGGCTCACATCTGATGTATGAGGTGATGCAGGTTGTGTGGGGAATGGCTTTTTAAGGATGACATTTATTTTTGGGCGGTTCTGAAGAGATAATGATGTCACGCTGGGAGGGAGGTGACTTTATGACCTTCTGGTGGCCTTTTCCCGTATGTATGTGTGTGTGCTCGTGTATGTGTGTTTCCTTGTCTGTGTGTGTGTTTTTATGTGTGTGTGTGTGTGTGTGTGTGTGTGTGTGTGTCTGTGCGTGATTGTGTGAATTGTCCCTTTGCTTCAAAGCTGAGAAAAAGAAAACAATTATTATCATGATCATTTCATATATGGACTTAATCTTTAGAATTTGTAACTGTTTATTTCTTGAGATAGACAGGCTTAACTATACTGGCTGTAAAATGCTCTGTCCTTCTACTACTAATACTATTTAATAATGATATATTCAGCAGTGCTTTCCTAATGATTAATCTCATTATGGAGCAGGTAGGGGTTAGAGCGTCGTGCTCAAGGATGCTCATGGTAGGCTACATGACCATAGGGGATCGAAGCCAGAACCTTTGTTCTAGTTTTGTTCCAGAGAAGCTATGCTTCTCCTTTAGCACGATGGCATTGAGTTATAAATTAAATGTTTTCCTCTCACCACCATAGCTCACCTGAATGTAATGACTTTTCCCAGTGCTGATCCTCTGTGTTTAATACGAACACCTGTTGTTTATTAAATTATTAAGTACCTCAGCTATTACAGTAGGCCCTCATGAGTTAAAAAAAAAAGAGAGGCTGGGTTTCCTTTGGGAGCCTGGGGAATGTTATCTGCGTCGCTATGTGTGTACCCGGATTACGCTATATTTGTTGTCCAATAATCAAAGCATAATAGTACAATAAAAACGATTTATTTGGTCACTAACTAGAACCATGCCATTATGCTTTAAATTTAGTTCTGGCGACCGACTATGGAAGGGTGGCCCATTTTTCGTAACGCACGCGACTGAAAGAAGAAAAGAGTAACCTTTTGGTTCTGAAGCAATATCAGTTTCCAACTGTTGGTTTGATAAGTAGGTTGGGTGTACCCGCGTATTTTCTTTTTCTGTTTAGGGAAATCGGGGAGTTAACGGGGACCATGGAGCTGTGCGCAATTGCGTGCGGGCTTCTGTGGCGGGGGGAGGTGGGAGGTGGGATGATACATGTTGAGAGCTGTTTTGATTGGATTAACAGCATAACACCTCGCTTTTCCCCCTCAATTTCTCCAAACGCAGTGATCCAGCTTTGACCTGCTCAAGAGCCCACTCTCTCATTGATTAAATCACGGGCGTCTGCAGTGGTGAATTGGTTGGAGGCAAAGTGGGATGCGGCGCAGCGCCTGTTCATCATCAGTACTTTAACCCAAATGATCTGACCGCTGACACTGCGGCATGGCTGCTGTTCACAACACGTCCAACACGACACGAAATTGGACCAATCCGTTTGTTCAACCGGCGTGGCGCATCGCACTGTGGTCCGTGGCGTACAGCTCCGTCCTGGCTGTTGCGCTCCTTGGCAACCTAATCGTCATTTGGATCGTGTTGGCGCACAGGCGGATGAGAACGGTCACCAACTACTTCCTGTTGAACTTGGCTTTTGCCGACGCTTCGATGGCCGCGTTCAACACGTTGATCAACTTTATCTACGCGGTGCAAGGCGAGTGGTACTTTGGAGAGGCGTACTGCAGGTTCCACAACTTCTTCCCCGTCGCCGCCGTGTTCGCCAGCATCTACTCCATGACGGCCATCGCCATGGACCGGTAAGGATCAGGGCGGCGATGGGTTTGATATACTGCAAGTCCAGTTGGTTTACTCTCTAATAATGGTCTTCCATTTGTGATGGATAATCAAAATCACTTTTTACTAATGTCGAATTCAATAATTGTCATCTCATGTCCTCTCATCACTTTGTTGGATATATTTATTGTACTGCTATTTGAATATATTTAAACAATATGATTCATTTAGTTTTGATTGTTTTCAATTAATGAATTGATTTGATTAAGTGATCCTGTTGTCAACCTGTTTTCAATAAGACCATGAGTACGACCAGGAATAAACTAAACTGCTCACTTTTGCGGGCACACACACTGCTTTAACTGCGCCTTTGAAGTTCCTTTTTTTGCCGATACGCCTCGACTATCTCTAGACTCTTTGGGCCTCTCTCCGACGCAGGTACATGGCTATCATCCACCCGCTGACGCCGCGTATGTCGGCGATGGCCACCAAGGCGGTGATCGTGAGTATCTGGGGACTGGCGGTGGTGCTGGCCTTTCCCGTCTGCTACTTCTCAAAGGTGCTCAGCGTTCCGCGGCGCACGCTCTGCTACATCGCCTGGCCGCGCAAGCAGGACGACGCCTTCATGTGAGCGCTCACACGCAAGCATGCTCGCACGCACGCACGCACGCATGCACGCACACACACACACACACACACACACACACACACACACACACACACACACACACACACACACACACACACACACACACACAAACAAACAGACACACACAAACACATAAACGCAAACACAAATAATACATTATATGCATCATAGATTATTAAACATTATAATTTGCACTTCCTTCCACATAGCGGTGGTAATAATTGAACAAATATCACTCTGTTGTAGGTACCACATCATAGTGATCGTGTTGGTGTATGTGCTGCCCCTAGTGGTGATGGGTATCACCTACACCATCGTTGGGGTCACCCTGTGGGGAGGGGAGATCCCAGGGAACTCCTCGGATAACAGCCATGGACAGCTGAAGGCTAAACGCAAAGTGGGTACAGAAACCTTCCCCTTTCTTAAAGATTTTGAAGAAATTATTCTGTATTTTTGTCTCAATCTATCTCTCCCTCGCACTCCCAGCTGTCCTGTGTGTATGTGTGTGCGTGTGTGTGTGTTTTTGTGTATGTGTGTGTGTGTGTGTTGGAGGGGGCGTGTTTACCTGCACATGTATGTTAACATGTGTGTGTCTGTTAGGGGGCCATGTTTAATAATAACATAATACAACATGCACTAATTCCTAGTCCAAGATCAATGCCTAATCTGTGAATGGCAAACTGTGAACTGTGCGGGCATGCATGTGCATGTGTGTTTGTGTGTGTGTGTGTATGCATGTGTGTATGTGTATCTGCATGGGTGTGTGTGTACGTGTGTGTATGTGTGTGTGTATGTGTCTGTGTGTGAATTTGGTTCTGTAATCCAGTTGTAATCCCCACACACACACCCAAAACACACGGACACACACAAGGACACACACACACACACACACACAAAAACACACAAACACGCAGTAGCCTTTACCATTTAAAGCTGCGTGGTTTTAGTGATACTTATGTTATGAGAGGCTAATGAGGTAATGGAGACATATAGGCATGTGACCGCTGCATGCATGCCAGTAGGCTGTCAGACGCCTCAGCATGCTCCCTCACACACACTGAGTGCATCGGGCCGCTGAAACACAGGGATTAAGGCCAGCTCAGTTTAAACGAGAAACATCTATGTAGCCAGATGCAGGATTACCAAGAGGTAATACAGTCGAATTGACTGAATCACCCCGAATACCAATACCAATCTCAGCTTTTTGTGAGATTAACATGTCACATAATAAAGGTCAGAAATTTAGATATTAATAACGGTTATATTGTTTTCTTTATCCAATCACTTGAAAACAACCATTATTCGACAATCCTACGTCGATGTAAACTTTATTAATAAATCACCTTTCAGGCAAGAACATTTATTTCAAAGTGCTTCATAGAATTAACCCAGACAACATTTTGTAAGAAGTAATGAATAAATCTAGGAACCACAATTATCAATAAAGCACATGCACACATAGCCTGGGCACTCTTTTTTTCCGATATATTATCTATGGCAGTATTACATTTCTTTTCTATTCATCAATCAAGCAGATAGGGGTTGTTATTTTCTATTTCTTTAGTCATTTAGCATGACTAAATACTTCCTTAATGACCAGGTAGGGGTTAGGGCATCTTGCGCAAGGACGCCTACAGGTTAGACAATGGGGTTTGAACCCAGAACCTTTCGGCCGGGTGGTATAAAGATGTGACTATCTTTATTGGCCCTCATGATTTTATTGAGATGATCGTCAGTTCTCTCAGCCCTCATGATTTTATTGAGATCGTCAGTGCTCTTTGTCCTGAAACAACCCCCCCGGACAACATTTTGAAAGAAGTAATGAATCAGATATCGATAGCATATAAATCTAGAAACCACAATTATCAATAAAGCACATGCACACATAGCCTAGGTACTCTTTTTCTTTAGCCATTTAGCATGACTTTTTTCTAAAGATTAACTTCATTAATGACCAGGTAGGGATTAGGGCATCTTGCGCAAGGACGCCTACAGGTTAGAGAATGGGGTTTGAACCCAGAACCTTTCGGCCAGGTGGTATAAAGATGGACCATCTTTATTGGCCCTCATGATTTTATTGAGAAGATGTTTACATACTTAGGTCCTGGTTTAGAGATATGAAGGAAGTGTGTCGTCAGTGCTTTGTCTATATCCATGCATGTCTTTGTATATCCATGTCTTTTGTATATCCATGCATCATCCATGACCTTTCAGCCTCTCTTGTTGTTTTATGTGTTTGTATTGCTGCTACCTTGTATTCAATGAGGAAGCCTCCACACAATGTTGATGTTTAAGGTTAAGCAGCAACAGCGTTTAGGTACTGGTCAACGGTTTGACCTTTCCACAAGGTTAAAGATAGATGTTTCGAAATGTTTATACTTTTTCAGTTTATGCAATTCAATCTAGCTTTAGTCTAAATGTGCTCCTTGCCCCTCCCTCTCCCTACTCCCTCCAAACTCTTCCCAAACGTACAGCCTGGCCCAACTAAACGCGTGACAATGAGCAGCATCAACCAGACCCTCTCTAGTTGCTGCTTGTTGGAGTTTACCAAGTTGTTTATGGATGTGCTTAAAACCAGGAAATTAATCTTGAAACAAGTCCGTTCGGCCCGCCCACACACAAGTATACCCTCAATGCATTGCCCCACGTGATATTGCGTCTGATACAAAGTGAACGGGACGCGTTTCCTAACTCAAGACCACGCGTATGGTGGGTCCGGCCCGCTACGACCGTCTCAACAAAGGGTTTTTCCTTCAGCACCAGCGTTGGCTTTCAACTGTTCCCAAGGAGGACAGAGCGTATGCAGCAGCATGCAGCTTTTTTGTCCCTGCCACAACCAATCATACATTAGTGGGGGTGGGCTCGTCATCCATGGAAACAATAAACCTTATGATGTGTCAAATATAAATCATAAAAAGCTAATGTATCAATTGTTTTTCAATTTAAAGTGTACCCAATGAGAAGAGACCCTTTGCAGCAGTGTGGGCAGCCTTGAGAAAAAACACTGCAGCCAGCGTCTTTTTTCAGGGAGCTCCACTTCCAGCGCTTTAAGTCGAAAATATCCATACCGAAAATGGTGGTGAAACTTGTTCTTGCTCTGTCCGTATATGCGGAACGTTATGATACGTCAAATAAAGATAACAAATAGGAAACTATGCGACAGTTATACTGGTGTTATGTTCTCATAGAAACAAAACCTGCGTGCACCGTTTTTTTCACTCATTGTACAAGCGCTTTGTTCCCCAGCTCCCTGCCAGTGGTTTTCTTGCCGCGAAAAAACGCAATGTGGACACACGCCCTTAAACAGCAAGGCTCACTGGAAAAAGCGTTTTCTCTACACTGCTGCAGATTAGATCCCTTTAGCTTTAAAGATAGCTTCTACATGAGAGTGTGTGTTTCAGAGCCCATTTCAAACCCATTCTTTTGCATATCATACCTTTAAGTAAATCGGGAGATTTTTGTGGAGTGGACTGGGACCTACCAACAGATGGATCAGTCCCCAGAATGCTGGACTCAGTATAATGTTCCTAGCTAATCCCTCTGCAATGCTTCTGTGTTTACCCATCCCTCCAAAGGTTTGATGTGTTTCTGTCCATGATCTCACTGTCTGCCTCGGGCCAGGGCTCAGGCTTTGGCTCCACCGTGTTGTCTCTCGCACACCCTCCTATAAATGGTATTATTATTGTAATAATGTGGAACAATGATGCATTTGATAGTCTCTATAATATCAGTGGTGGTATTTTTTCATATTCTTTTGATATATCAAGATGTTCGTACTAAAATATTTTAACATAAGGGAGTAAGAAAAGTCAAAAATGACCACACACAATGCAAAGAGAAGTATATATTGATTCTGACCTAGCTTTCCCTGCCATTTCTCTCTCATCTTCTCTTCAGGTGGTGAAGATGATGATCATTGTGGTGGTGACCTTTGCCCTCTGCTGGCTGCCCTATCACGTGTACTTCGTCGTGACGGGCCTGTCCACGCCACTGACCCGGTGGAAGTACATCCAGCAAGTGTACCTGTCGGTGATGTGGCTGGCCATGAGCTCCACCATGTACAACCCCATCATCTACTGCTGCCTCAACAGCAGGTGGGCTCCCTCTCTCTCTCCCTTGAGAGACCCTTGTATTCACACACACGCACACGCACGCACACGCACATGTACACGCACACGCACACACACATTCCCCTCCAAGATTCTAACAATTAATCAATAACCTGTATATTGTGTGCGCGTCTGTTTGTGTGCTTGTGTGTTTGTACGTGTGTGTGTGTGTGTGTGTGTGTGTTTGTGTGTGTGTGTGTGTGTGTGTGTGTGTGTGTGGAGGGTCCAGGTTCCGGGCGGGCTTCAAGCACGTGTTCCGCTGCTGCCCGTGCGTGCGTGAGTCCGGGAGCTACGACGAGCTGGAGCTGCGCAGCACGCGCCTCGGCCCGGGACGCCCTGCCAGCATGTGCACCCTGTCCCGGGCGGACGCCAGCCTCCGCAGCACCCGGCACCGCCACCGCAGCACCCAGAAGAGCGCGGTGTCCTGCTACGACCACGACGGCCGCGGCCTGCCAACCATCCAGGGCAGACAGCTGACGGTCCGGTCCAGGCTGTACAGTGATCCTGGGGACTGTGCACTGAGCCCAAATGAAACAGTGTGCAGTGAACCCAGTGACGTCAATGTGGAGTGAACTGGGTTAAGTGTACACTGCAGTGAACCCAGTGACGTCAATGTGGAGCGAACTGGGTTAAGTGTACACTGCAGTGAACCCATGAAAAGACGATACAGTGAACCAAATACAATGACTCTTCTAAACCGGCAATGGAAAGGAATGAATTGGACTCCCCTGGCAGGGAACCCATGTGGAAAGGCTGTGCAGTGAACAAAACAAAATGACCACAGTAAACCCATACTTAGATTAATGGTGAGTGAATTGGATTCACCTTACATTGAAACCCAAAAGTTAAACGTTGAAATGGATTCTCGTTACAATGAAAACCAAACAAGTAATCTAGAGTAAATTGGATTAAACTATGAATCCAATTAATCCAACAAATACAATGAACCCAATTGAATGGCAATACGCTTTTAATATATCATGTAACAAGTGCTTATCATACAAAGTAGGCTGTCTTTAATATTTAAGGGGGTAAAGAAGCACATGGTAATCTCTCTCTATACAGATTTACCCCCCTTTTGCAAATCCAAGCACGGGTTGACTCTGAAGTGAAGGGTTGAACACTAATGAAAGTGTTCAACCCCGGCTCGCAGATTGCCCCGACTAACATCATCACCTAACGACAGCATGCTGGCTGAAGCGGGCCAATGCTGGCAATTTTATGGCAACCAAAAACTTAATACAGCCAGCCACCACCGACTGACACACTGGCCCGATGCTGGTGTTTGCTAAACAGAAGACATATGGCCGTATCATGATGTAGTTGTGATGAAGCCTGCTCATCATTAAGCAACTTTGAGTTTACATTTTAAGATATCAAAGCGTAGCATTGTCGCTTGCAGGGAGCATCATTCAATGCATGCTTAGAGTATAAACATGTATGGTAGACTATAACAGATGTAATTTATGGTGCCTGTACAGCTGCTTATTGACCAGTTGTGGCTATCTAAAATGTACCTAATGCATCGGAGCTTCGTAACAGGCTAGTATTACATGAGATATTGATATTCTGCCAGTGTTTCTTAGACATTTTAGACCAAGACATAATAGCTATTTCCTTTCTTTGTGCAACACTTAATGACCAAAAGGGGTGGAAACTGGTGTGTGTGGTAGATGGCTGGTCATGCACCCCTACCTGATCAGACTCGTGTCGTAGTTGCATCATGGCGAACCCCGTCTATTAGACGTGCCATCGTATATTGACGTAGCCCAGTGTAAGTAGGGTCGGATTCCCCTTGCACCCTTGTCGTCTTTTCCTTAGTGCTTGATGAATTCTCCTTCACATCTTTCCTCAACCTTTTCCTCACCTAATGTCCATTGAGGCCAAGGAAAAGAGGTTAGGAAAGGACATGGGACGTAATCATTTAAGCTATCCAACCTCAACAGAGCCATCCCCGCACACACTCAGGGAGAGGTCTCTGACATGTTAGCATTCACCACCTGCTCTGCTGCTAACATCTTGCCAACTCTCGAATAAAACCATGGAAGCACTTTTTCTGTAAGTCACTGCAAATTATCACATCAAGTAAGATATCCAAATGACCATTTGCCACACTTCAGTTATTTAATCATGCAAACTCAAATTTTAATACAAGGTTAAAGTAACAATCAGTTACGGTTTTATGATATTACACCTAAGCAGTTAGCTGATAGCAATGCCAACATAGCTTCTGATCACTGTATTACAAATATTTACAGCAGCTAGGTCATGTGTCTTATCACCTCATCAGTTTGAGTTGGAGTTTAGCTTCATACAGCCAAACACATTTTAGGATGGAGGATGGAGCCTAGATGGTGGATGATATTGAGCAATGAGCCACACTGGTGGTATACCTGTGCATGTGATGGTTTTCCGAACCCAGTTCAGACTAAACTACATTTGATACAATCTGGTATCACTGTTAAATAAAATCTGTATTTGTGTGTAATGCACTTAATCGAATGTATTTTCATCCGCATTTGCAAGCACTTTTAGGTATATTCAGCAAACGATCAGCCAGCGT
Source organism: Pollachius pollachius (assembly GCF_949987615.1). Classification (NCBI taxonomy): domain Eukaryota; kingdom Metazoa; phylum Chordata; class Actinopteri; order Gadiformes; family Gadidae; genus Pollachius; species Pollachius pollachius. Next base: position 38,096,045 of record NC_136935.1, on the reverse strand, counting down.
AGTGTCCTGTTTAAACGGAATAAGTTATTCTTTATCCTTCTAAATCCTTGGTTCTCTTTGTGCTGCAGGAGCTGAGAGATTGGTCAGAGCTATGGCGTTCTCATACACAGGATCAGGAAGTGGCTGACGGGGAGAGAGGACAGGAAAATACATTTTGAAAAGACTATTTAATGGCATGTGTTTCTAGTTCAATTAGAGGCCCCCGGTGCTGACTAGTGGTAACACCATTAAGTAGGCTTCACTTCAAGACTCCTTCCTTGACAATTCCATAAATTATTAATTTACTTCTTTAAAACAAGAATAGACATCATTACACCCATCTTTTCATTCTGCTCTTTTGCAGAAGTCTCTAGATCCCACATTGACCTCACCCTCACCTTATTAGCAAACATCACTTAGTCCATTTGTGATTCTTATCAGAGACTGATAATGAATTGAAGTGAGGTTTATGTTCTCAGATTACCACATCATAACAAAGAGGACAGGGGTCCAATGAAAGTATACAAGCAAGAATCTGATAAAGCTGGTGATCCTGGAGCACTGAGATGTACAGACCCTCCTATTGGACTCTCCTAAGGACTTGCCTCGGAAAAAAATAGAAGTTTCTCAAGTGGTCTTGTATCATGGCATCAGGGTGGCCTTATTCAATCATGGGTTAGTAATGGCTTCCTGTAACTCACCTCATCTACGGTATCTGTTCCCAGTTCATATGCTTTTCTGGAGGCCTTCTTTCTTCTAGTGAAGAGAACAGAGATACTTAGAAGCAACAGGATAAGTGAAAGAATATTAAATGAATGGGACGGAGGAAGTGAGAGATTATCTCACCTCATCCAGAGGAATGCAACCAGAAGGAGTACGGAGGCCAGTAAGACGGCAACTGTCCGTACAGCTATGGCTGTTGTCTGTGATGATGATGATCCCTCTAGAAAAAAGAAAACAGAATTCTAACATTGATAAAAAATGTTTAGAGGCCCATTGTTGGCACACACAAACAGCAAAGGTGTGTGTCTGTGTATGTGTGTGTGTGTGTGTGTGTTTGTGTGTGGTTTTAAAGCAACAATTACCTGTCCAATTAATGAACAAAACGGTGGAAATATGACTTCCGATTGCATTATGAGCTTTGCAGTAATAGTTTCCTACAAGCTCAGATGTGATATTAGTGATGGTGTAGTTCTGTCCTGATTGTCCCACTGAGTCTCCATGTTCCTTGAACCAGGTGTAGTCAGCTGCTGGGTTGGCATCACTGCTGCAGCTCAGAGTCAATGAACTGCCCTCCTCTATTTCACCAGAGGGAATCACGGTCACTGAGGGGGACTTTGGAGCATCTGAAAAAATGTATATATCATTCATTATATAAATTACTGTCCGCTTCAATCCATTCATACTAAATCTAAAATGTATTTCTTTACCCTGGCGTGATGTCAGTGAACTGTGGAGTTGACTTACACACTGAAGGAGAGGGGAACTGTTTGTATCCTTTAACAGCACATGAATAGCTATATTGAGACCAAACAAAGCCAGGGTACTTCATTCCTTCTCCTGCTGACTGACCATTTCTGATCCAGATGTAGGTAGCGTTACCAGCTAGACCACACATACTGTGACATTCCAAGACTGCCCAACTAGGATTGTCAGGCATAGGAAAGGACACTTTCACCTCAAGATCTGGGTGGGAGAACAAATCCCACAAGTGATTAAAATAAACCAGATTAAACACAACACACACACACACACACACACACACACACACACACACACACACACACACACACACACACACACACACACACACACACACACACACATTAGCAAGATGCTCAGTAGACTCCTTATTAATGAAAGTTTACCTGTCACAGATAGCGTCACTCCAAGGTCAGCAGCATATTCCAGTATACCTACTTGGTATGTTTTGAACCTGAACTTGTACTCACTAGAGTCACTCTGTCTCAGGTCACTGATACTCAGGGTACAGTTTGCATTACAGATGTAACTGGTACAGCTGGGCCTGGAGCATTTGTTTTCAACACGACCAGCATAGTCTGTATCTGTTTTCACATCAACATCTCTTTGAGAAAACCACTTTTTGTCCTTGACTGTGAGAGTGATGTTCGGGTTTCTAGGGCATTTATAGTGGCAGCTGATGTTAACCGTTGATCCTCTTGGAGCGCAGACATTACTAGATGTGTAAGTAATCCAGTCATCAGCCATCAGCGCTGTAAAAAACAAACATCTTATTTGAAATAAACAAGACAAAGACGTTTAGCTGAAATCCATGATCAGTTGCTTGTGGAAATCCAGTAACATTTGCCATTTTTCTATGGCAGCTGTGCTACTTTGTCTTTAATCTATTTGACAAATGCCTCATATTCTAAGTAATTAAAGGAGTCATTATTCCCTGTGCCTTAATGTTCCGGTTTTTGGGCCTTGACTGGACACTCACGTAGCCCATAGGTGTTCTCTTGCTGAGTTGTTTGGGCCTATAGGGCTTGTACACAAGAATGTATCTTGGGATATGTATGCCATTTTGTGATGACTTAAGAGTTTAACGTAAATACAGTGACCTAGGCCAGTGTTTTTCAAACTGTGAGGCGCGCCTCCCCTGGGGTGCGCCAGAGTTCTTCGGGGGGGCGCGTCGTGAGAAAAAATTAAACCAGAAAAAGTAACAGAAAAAACAGACACAGCGCGTCTTCACAGCGAAGACGCGCTGTGTTCGAAATCGTTCCCTATTCACTCACTCACTATTCCCTATAGTGTTTATGATATAGTGCACTATATAGGGAACGAATAAACTAGAATTCGGACACTGCGCTGAACATTTCTAAACGTCTTGTGCGTCAGTAAATGCACCGTGTATTTGTGTGACGCAGACAGATGCGCCCACATCAAGTAAACAAACCGGGCACCCACGAGGAAAGCTTGTATTGGTTGTATTGATGTTGTTACATTTCCTTGATCAAGTTTTTTTAAAATTAATTTTGAATGTTATATTTTCTATGTTAAATCCCAAATAAATTGTTGACATTTCTAAACGAAAGCCGTAGACTCCATCATTAAATGTATACGTTTTCGTTATTATTCAGCTTCTTCTTCTCTGGAAAAACACGACCGCATTGCATTGTGGTGTACGGGAGTAACATGTAGGGAACATCGTATGTTCACTCAAATTTTGGGTATTTTAAGTCTACTTTATAGTGCGTGAAATTTACCACTGAGAATTCGAACACCAGTACAAAATGGCGAGCACCCTATATAGTGCACTATATCCGTGATGGGGAACGATTTTGAACACAGCTTCGCAAAATTTTTGCTCCCACTATAGTTGAGCTGAGCTAAAAACGAGGCTAAACTGGCAGTTTACAGATTAAGATGTTCAAATGTATTTCAAAAACGTTAAGCAAAAACATGCTTAGATAAAGATGTTAAAATGTGTTAAGAAATATGTGTAAAAACGCACAAAGATGTTTAGAATGTTTCAAAAATATGTTTAAAATGTTTCAAAAAAAATATGATCAGAGATGTTTAAAATGTGTAAAATATGATCAGAGATGTTTAAAATATGATCAGATGTTTAAAATGTGTAAAATAATTAAAAGATCTTTCAAAACAGGGATTAAGAACATTTCCTTTTATTTTTTTTGGGGGGGGGGGGGCTCAGCTGAAATTTTTTCTCTGAGGGGGGGCTCACTCTCTCATACTTTGAAAACCCCTGACCTAGGCTAATCAAAACTTTTTTCTGCAACATCTTGCATGACAAACGCTTTGGCAGTTTCAAACACAACAGTGTCCTCTGTAGTGATATATGAATGTATGGGCCACCGTACTGCTATACCTATGACGTCATATCCATGTGTCCGGAAATAATGGACTTGTTCTATTAATGAAATCTACACGGTAGTCACGGTTAATGCCTCCGCACATGACATGGCGTCAGAAGTGGGATCTTTACGATTTTTTTAAGTGACAATGGCGAAGTTGGGACCTCCAGAAAAGTTTGATTTCACCCGTCCGGCTGATTGGCCGATGTGGCGCCGACGTTTTGATCGCTATCGAGTGGCAACGAAACTAGACCGGGACAGTGGTGTAGTGCAGGTGAACACGCTTCTCTATGCTATAGGAAGTGAGGCGGAGGCTATATACGATTCGTTTGTGTTTGACCGGAGCGAAGCCGATGATGACGAAGTAAGCCCTGAGCATGATTACGGCATTGTGATAAAGAAGTTTCACGAGCATTTTGTGCCGAAGAGAAACGTAATACACGAACGGGCATGCTTTCATAAGCGGGTTCAAAAGCCCGGTGAGCCTGTTGAAGCTTTTATCAGAAGCCTGTACGAGCTAGCGCAGTACTGTGAGTTCGAAGTGACCAAGGACGAGCAAATCAGGGATAGGATTGTGATTGGCATCTCCGACACGGGAGTTTCAGAAAAGTTACAGTTGGAGCCAGAACTGTCGCTTTCAATAACTCGTCAGAGTGAGCAAATAAAACAGCAAAACGTGAGCTTGCGTGCTGACAGTGACTGTGCAGTGGATGCTATGAGACAAGGAAGATGGCAATCCAATGGAAGAAATGGCGCGAAGGATAGACCGCAGTGGCAGAGAAAGGACGACAGGGGTGAGTCAAGGCGGTTTGCCTGTTCACGTTGCAATGGTCGGCATGGGAACGCACGCCCCTGCCCAGCTAAAGATAAGAGATGCAGGAAATGCAACAAATTAGGGCACTTCGAGGCCGTCTGTCAAAGTAAATCACTAAAATAAGTCAATGTAACGTCTGACTGTATGGAGGAGTACAGTGAAGATGCATTTTTCGTTGGTGCTGTAATGGAGGCGACAACAGACGTGATTGAGCAGCCTGACTCCGAAAATGAGTGGCTGGTGGAATTGCGTGTAAATGGCAGTCCTGTTGAATTTAAAATAGACACTGGTGCAGACATCACAGTAATGTCACAGACTGCTTTCAATAGGCTAGCGCGGCGCCCACGATTGGTCATGACTGGGCCAAAACCACTCGTTACCAGCCCAGGGGGTGAAGTGCAATATGTGGGCAGATTCCTTGCCACAAGTCCATACAAGGGACAGCGTTACAAGTACTGGGTGACTGTTATAAGGGGGCCGTACTCACATAATCTACTGGGACGCAGTGTCGCTAAGAGAATGGGCCTGGTGATGAGGGTGTGTTTGGGGACATCGGCCTGTTCAAGTGTGACCCTGTGAAGATTGAAGCCGGATGCAGAGCCCTACACCCTGACAACGCCGCGCCGTATCCCGTTTCCTCTCCTGCCAAAAGTTGAAGCTGAATTACGACGCATGCTGTCCCTGGGCATAATCGAGGAGGTCACGGACCCCACGGATTGGTGTGCCCCGATGGTCCCTGTCGAAAAGAAAAACAAAGAAGTAAGAGTGTGCGTAGACCTAAAACGCCTGAACAAGGCAGTAAAGCGTGAGAGGTATATTTTACCAACGCTTGAAGACATCGCTCCAAAGCTGGCTGGAGCGAAGATATTCTCCACTCTCGACGCTTCATGCGGTTTTTGGCAAATCCTGTTGGAGGAGAATAGCCGCAAGCTGACAACGTTCATTACTCCCATTGGCAGGTTCTTTTTCCGTAGACTCCCATTCGGGATAACGTCAGCCCCAGAAATTTTTCAAAGACAGATGTCCACTTTGCTTAAGGACCACGAGGGGGTTGTCGTAGTCATGGACGACATTCTGGTGTATGGAGCCACGACCGAGGAGCATGACCGTAGTCTGAATGCAGTTTTGAAGACTGTCAAAGACAGTGGACTGAAATTGAACAGGGCCAAATGCCACTTTGGCAAGTCAGAAATTTAGTACTTTGGACACCTCATCAGTGCGGATGGCCTGAGGCCGGACCCCAGCAAGGTGAAGGCAGTCACCCAAATGGCCAGTCCAACAAGTGTTTTGGAACTGCGTTAGGTCCTGGGCCTCATCAACTATGTTGGGAGATTTCTGCCTGATCTCTCCACCAAACTGCATCCGATCACTGATCTGCTGAAGAAGGAAAACGACTGGGTCTGGAGTGAGGCACAGGAAAGAGCGTTTGAGAATGTCAAAGCCATGCTTGTGTCAGCCCCTGCTCTGGCATACTACGAAGCTAACAGGAAGACTGTCGTCAGTGCAGACGCGAGCAGCTACGGCTTAGGGGCTGCGTTAATGCAGGAACATGGCGGCGAGTGGAAGCCAGTGGCATTCTGTTCTCGTACACTGTCGGAGGCCGAGAAAAGGTACTCACAAATTGAAAAGGAGTGCCTGGCGTGTGTGTGGGCCTGCGAGAGGTTTGCACGCTACGTACAAGGTATGGACAGTTTTCACGTGCACACAGACCACAAACCTCTTGTGCCGCTTATCAATACCTACGACCTGGACAAAGCTCCTCCTAGGTGTCAGAGGCTTCTCATGCGCCTTCTTCGTTTTAATGTGGTGGCCGAGCACATTCCAGGGAAACAGTTAGTCGTCGCCGACACGCTCTCCAGACAGCCCTTGTCTGAGGTGAGTGATGGAGAGCTGGAGCACGAGGTACAAGCCTACGTGGAATCAGTCGTTGCCAATGCTCCAGTCTCATCACAAAGACTCAGCGAGATCCGCACAGCTACTCAACAGGACGGTGAGCTGCTGCAGATCATAGCCTTTATCAGAAATGGGTGGCCACCCAAGTCACGGATACTACCATCTCTACAGCCTTATTTTTCTGCTAGGGCTCATCTCTCCGAAACAGATGGGCTGGTGCTCTATCAGGATAGGATCATTATCCCTGTTGCGCTGAGATCTGCCATACTGGAGCAGATTCATGGAGGCCATCAGGGCCTGACAAGGTGCCGTGCGCGAGCCAGGATGTCAGTGTGGTGGCCACGCATCAGTGGTGAGATAACACAGAAAGTCTCAGCATGCCGATTCTGCGTCGAAAACAGACCCACTCAGCGACGTGAGCCACTACTCACCACAGCCCTACTAGAGGGCCCATGGCAGCGTATTGCAGCAGACCTCTGCGAACTGGAAAAGAAGAGTTACCTCGTGGTGACGGACTATTACTCAAGGGACCTTGAAATAGCTCACCTCTCTTCAACGTCCACCATACAAGTCATCAACAGGCTCAAAGCCATGTTCGTGAGATGGGGGATACCACTTGAACTGGTGAGTGACAACGGCCCACAGTTCACATCTGGGGAGTTCAAAGACTTTAGTGAGAAGTATGGTTTTGCCCATACTACAACTAGCCCTCACTACCCCCAGGCGAACGGTGCAGCAGAACGGGCTGTTCAGACGGCCAAGCACATCCTGAAGCAGCCTGATCCACATCTCGCTCTGTTGTGTTACAGAGCTACCCCTAGTGCAGCAACCGGTGTGAGCCCAGCTCAGCTCATGACTGGGAGACGCATCAGGACTACACTTCCTATGTTGGAAGAGAAGCTACAGCCTGCACCTGTTGACAGACAACGGGTTCAGAAAAAAGACACACAGACAAAGTCGTCCTACCGGTTCTACTACGACCGCCGCCACTCTGCATGTCCACTTCCACCACTTCATCAGGGCCAGGACGTCAGAGTCAAGATTGATGGTGATAAGGGGTGGAAAACTCCTGCTACAGTCGTTGGCCGGTGCAAAGAGCCCCGGTCGTACCTGGTGAAGACGGACAGCGGTGCAGTGCTGCGTCGCAACCGGAGACACCTACAGGCCTTGCCGGGGTCTGCAGATTCGTCTGAAGAACAGCAGCTGCGGGCTGAGAGACCTACACCACTGCCAAGCGGGTCTTCTCCTGCGGCCAGTCCTGCCCTCAGCGACAAGCCACCAGACCAGATGTCACCAGACCAAGCCGTGGGGCATGCATCCCCGCATACACCGCCGGGGGGGGTACAGGTGACTTCCAGAGGTCGGGAGGTCAGACTTCCTTACAGGTATAGGGACACTTAACTCTTAGGCCTGCTTTAATACACTTATGATACACTTCAAATTAAAGCAGGGATTGGTTATGTTAAGTTGAAATGTTATTGAAATGTTATTGTTGAGTTAAGTTTAAATGTTATTGAAATGTTATTGTTGAGATTTTGACTGTTCTCATGCCGACATACAGTTGTTGTTGTTGTTGCCGGAGTCGGAAACCCGTGGACTTTTTCAGAGCAATAGGGACAGCAACTATTGAGGGCAGAATAATCCCTACGTTGCTGTGGATGGCGGGCAGTCTACCCCAAAATCCTAGTTCTATGTGACCCCGTTATGGGAAATTATGCCTGTTCTGTTTGGGTAATGCATGGGATTTCTCAATGACTTAAAAGGGGGAAATGTAGTGATATATGAATGTATGGGCCACCGTACTGCTATACCTGTGACGTCATATCCATGTGTCCGGAAATAAAGGACTTGTTCTATTAATGAAATCTACACGGTAGTCACGGTTAATGCCTCCGCACATGACATCCTCCAATAATGATTTATCGGTAATACAATTAGCAAAGAACCATTACTACTAATAACTATTAATTAATATAAAGGCGGATATTGCAATGTGACGTCACACACTGGCAGTTTTGAGGGCTGGGCATTGGGGCATAGTGCCCCCTTATGGAAAAGCTTGCCCTCCCCCTCCGGCCCCCCTAAATGTGGAGTTCAAGTTAAATAGAGAGCAATCAGTGAATGATTAGAGTCGATCTCCCTTGTGACACTTAAATTGCACAAGAGAGCCTGGAGAATGGCCCCAACATTTTGGGTAAGCCAAGGGACTGGTGCTTGAGCTGTGATTGGGCGGATTGGTTGTGACACGAGTCGAAGGCCTGCAACCACAAATTCGGTTGAAAACGGAAGTAAGGGAGCATAGCGTGACCAGTAAAAACCGCAGTCCCAGTCAGACAGGAAATGGCTAGCAACAGAGACTATATTGAGTAATCTAAAATTCAACAGTCAAATATGATACCCAGAGTAGAATCTAAAACAATGTAACATCCCTTTAACTAAAAGAGGCTGTATACAACTTGCATTGAGGGGAATTTCCCCAAAGACAGAAAGAAACCCAACTCATGGATATAAACTGGAAATTTCTCTATTCTATTGGTCTTCTAAACCAAACACATTATTCTAGAGGTAGATTCTTTAACATCATCCAACCTAAGCGACAACTCAAATAGGTTGTTTGTGTAGGTCGTCTAAAACAACCCATGTGAACATTTTAGCCCCCTATTGAAACAGGAATACATTAAGAATGCCAAGTTTCTGTCCGCCAAAACAAACTGTAAAAAAATCATATTAGCCTGACTCTAAGTGGAACTTTTTTGATAACATTTCTAGCGACAAATGTGCATTTTTATTCGTAATGGTAGTTCGGTCGATGTATATGATATATGGTATGTTAGTTAACGCAATGTTTTCTATCGCTACCATGGTGCTTCATATGGATGCAGCTTGCATGTCGTTTGAATCAATGTCTTTACGTCATTTGCGCTGTAGTGCTATTTTATGTAGCTCATGATGTTCTTTCAAATAAAAAAATTCAAGTAAAACAGGGATGACATTTATTGTATATATTATGTAATATTATATATTGTGGGTGTTACACAACGGATGTTTATATTCACTTTCCTTCTGCCGAAAGAAATCCATTACACAGATTCCTTTCATAAATATATTTTGTCTAACAAGATAATCTTGACACATTTATAGTGCTGTTGGATGATCTTCTTTCAATAAAAAAAGCTAGTTTTTCTAGTGACCCTGGGATGACATTTATTCTTCTTCTTTGTGACGGACTTATCCAACGCGTTTTGTGGGGCAACCCAGAAGTTTATTTTCCCTTGCTTCTGCCGATAAGCCCCTTCCAAGCTTAATTTTATATACTGTATATTTTGTTTTTAAGATAATCACGACCAATCAATAGTGTTTTAAATGTTTTTGAGGCTTAAATGCGATCAATAAAGTTAAAGGCAGACAACAAACATTCTTTAAGGCTACTAAAATGATCAACAAGAGGGTCATAGACATACAATAAGTGAGGCAAAAACGTATTGTATGTGGGGGTGCTGAACGACTTGGAAGTGAGATATAGATATCTTGTTTATTTTATATGAATCAGGGCAATAAGGTTTACTAAAATAGGTAGATAATATACTATAAATCCCACTTTCTGCCCTACAGGAAGGGATGTATAGTGACCTAGGGCTCAAGGACACTTAGGAGTGAGCTGGAGACCTGGGGTCTGTTTTATATGAAAGAGGGCCTCAAGAATTTATGCAATGATGTTAAAGGTCACGAGATGGAGCATTCTCTAAGGCTGATTTATTTGCTTCCTGTCGGACTAGAGCCCCCATGTTTAAAATCGTACTTGTCCTTGAGGCCCTTTTTTATTTATTAGGAAAATAAAATTCCAATTTATCGCTAGAAAATTCGAAGTGCATTTGAATGCCAAATATATCAACAATGCTGCTTTTTACACTGAGAATATAACAATTGTAATTGTCATTTTGTTTTGGCAGACAGAACCTTGACATACGTGATGTTTTGCTGTTTCTTTCTTCTAAGTTGATAATGGGCTAAACTGTTCACCTATTCTGGCGTTTAGGTTGGAGATCACTTTGTGCTGTGGTTTCACCCTCTCCTCATTCCAGTTGCTTTTTGTCACGTTATTCATTGAAACAGTTCAAGTAAATATTTATAACGTAACCAACCTGGGAGAGAAAGAAGGAAAGCTAGAAATCCTCTTGCTGATGATCTTAATTTCATAGTTTGTTGTATCCTCTGTGGTTCTCTTGAGATATTGAAACACAATCGTTTTTTTAAAAAAAGTATACAAAGTATGTAGGCCCAGAAGAAGCAATACATCAATTGTAAAATTGTGTTAAGATCATTTTTCATAAGAAATCTCAATACACATATTTTCGTTTCTTATTTTGATTGTTTCTTGTTCTTGATATTGCTGTTTCTTAGGTTTGTTATGCAATTCAATTAAAGTGCAGAAAAGTTAATGCCTTACTGTTTAACAGGAAGTTGTCTGTGTTTGGAAATCCAGAGTCTGTGGTTTGTCCACTTAAGATCAAATAAATCAAACCCTAACCCTTTTCAAATAATTGTTATGCCGCAGAATTAACATGAAGTACTGGGAACTACTTTGGATCTTAGAACAATAAACTGGACTTTATAAAGTTGCTTCTTGCTTTTGCCCTTCCCCTATTTTGTCTCTCTCTCTGTGACAGATGCTTTTACACACACACACACACACACACACACACACACACACACACACACACACACACACACACACACACACACACACACACCCAAACACTATGAATTATACAAATACGATTCAAGAAAACATTTTACAAAGATAAATTAGTAAACGTTAGGCATCGTGGAAAAAACTGTCTTTAATAATACATTTTTTAAATATGGAATATATTTTTGTATTGTTTTGTAGTTGTCCGTCTCTACCGTTTCCCTTGACAAGCTGAAGAAATTTAAACAACCCAATCAGATTGCTCGACAGGCATATCATATCGCTGGACGCCGCCCATATTTCACAATCCACGAATCACTGATCCCAAAGTAGGCGGGACCTAAAAAGACAACAGCGGAGGATTCAAACCAAGCATGGCTGCGGATAAAGAGAAAGGGAATAATGCAAACATTTGCAGGTAAAATTACTCATTATGGACATCATACGCTCTTATTGACATGTGTATTCCTTTGTTAAACTCTAGTGGGTAGGAAACTTGGTATTAAAATATGCCCAAACTGTTGCATCTATTAGTCAGAGTAGAGGAAGTTGGGTCGGGTAGCGTTATTTATGAGAGCTGATTTACATTTTACCTTATAACTGGTTCAAATGTTTTAATGGTATTTGCATATTTTTAAATTGGTTAATCTGTTTCTGGATTGCTGTTGACAATTTGGAAGGATTAAAGATCAGTTTAAGTTTGATACAAACTAAAGATGTCAGACACATTTTTCTTTCTTCCAGTGTCATGGCTTGAACTGTAAGTTACGCAAATTATAGTAGGAACACCCTCCTTATACTTATAAAGAGAGGTTAAGAGTTTGCCGTTTAACTCTGTATTTGTTGAACGCATTCTTTGGTTATTGTAAATGCTCCCTACCGATAGCCAAATTGCATTGGTTTAATAATTGATCTACTGACATCAAAATGCTTTTAATGCGGATTTTTGTTTCGTATATAAAAAAACTATATTTATGGCTTTCAGCGCAACAATATTTAATCATATAAAATCGACCAATCATAAACCTCCGTGTCAACGTTAAATTGGTATGTTTTTGATTTTTTATTTCGTCGTTTTAAGCAGACGCTTTTAAAGCGACGTGCGTAATGAAGGAGTCGGTTGCTCGCATATCATCATGTTTAAGGACATATTTACAGAGTAGGATGAGGACAATGGGTCCAACTCTGAACCTTTTGGACTGGGAGTCGAACATCCAAACCTAGACCTTTTGCGATTCTAATTCAATTACTTATTTTGCTGATGCTTTTGAATAAATGTTATACTCTGTTACTCTTGCCATTTATATTGTGAATTAGGTTTGGACACCAACTACGTTGGTTGTTTGTGATGGTGGTAAGCATGTTGAGGTTAGCCTGGGAACCAATATAATCTGCAAGCTCATTTTTTATTTGCTCTGGCATATACGGCTCTTCAGTTCAGACAGATTTCCAGCAGACCTGGCCCTGGTCGGACCAATGATGTGTCACATGTTTCGTTGTTGTGATTGGTTATAGCTCTATCCAATTGCCTTAAGATGCATATTTGTCTAGGGTCTTTGATTAAGCCCAATGGAAATTGGAAAAATCGACTGAGAGGTTCCAGAATGACACGCACTTGTGAATTGGTCTGGTGATTTAAGGCTACATTGAGCTGCCTGTGTATGCGACTTGACTTGGACTAGTCTAGACCATTCTGACCTTTTGTCGCTTTCAGAGGTACACCGTGCACCATGGGGATCCAGCCAGAGGAGAATTCGAGCAGCACCCGTGCCGGCCGTGCCACCACCATCATCTTCAACCCCGACTTCTTTGTGGAGAAGCTCCGTCACGAGCAGCCAGAGGTGTTCACAGAGCTGGTGCTGAGCAACCTGACGCGACTCATCGACCTGCCGGGCAGCGAGTTCTCCGAGCTGCTGGGAGAGGAGGCGCCCCCCAAGACCCCCACGGGCAGCAGCGGAGGGGGCTTCTTCCGCTCCTTCAACTTCCTGAAGCGCAAAGGTCAGACTCTGCCTGGTTCCTGCCCCCTAGTCCCCGCCCAAATAACATGTTCTGCTGAAAAATATTGTTACAGTGATGGAAGCCTTTGGTCCAAAGCAACAGAAAAGGACTCCAGTAGAGTGAAGTTTGGATTATATGTTTTAAAGTCTCTTTGATTCAATGTATATGAATCCTAATATGTGAAAACTAACTCTTTCTGATTCACATTCTGAGACAAATGGAGCCAAGTCGTTGTACAATTTAGTTTTTACATCTTTGTTACAACAGTCAATCTTAAAGACAAATGATGTCCGTCGTAAAATAAGGTGTGTTTCTATAGTAGCGTGAAGGTCAGATGCTCTTATTAGACAAACCCAATGATTGCAATAATTGTTCTATGTCGTATTAACTTACCTACAATTATCTAGATTTGTGGAGTTCCTGGTGGATATTTGTATTATCTGCACTTTTTCTAGTAAAGTTGTCTTCCAAAATTCAATAGTTTTAAATGGAAAAAAAGACTGCCCTACAAAACATGTCTTCACTATAATGTGATGGGCTGATTCACAAGCCAGCTGTGTGTTAGCCTATTAGCCGTCTTTAAGTAGCAGAGTGCTTGCTTGAGTTTGCTTGTATGTAGGATGGAAAGACGGTTCACTGTCTACCATAAAACATGTTCATCCCCCGTTCACAGATAAGGATGTTGTGTTTGGGACCCCTCTGTCAGAAGGAAGCATCTCACAAATCTACCAGCTCATCGAGTACCTCAGCAAGAGTGAGTATAATCCTCATAGAACTGAGCACACACTTATTACACACTGGCAGTGGTGTTCACCATGAAAGGCAGAATTCTATAGTGTTTAGGATGTTTGACTCTTATATATATTTATTGGTCTGTCTGACTATCTGTTAGACTCTGTCAGCTCTGTTGGACACTATCGGCTTCTAACTTCGTTAAAAGATATCTGAACGAGAAAGTTTCTCAAGAATAAAACTCTGAAAGGGATATAGCTTTAACTGTAGCTACAACTCAAGCCACTAGAGGCTGCAAATGGGAATACGTAGATAGGGCAGGAATAGATTATAGATAGATCAAGTGTACACAATAGATATTTGAATGAATCATCATAATGCAGCCCTGCCAGGTAATCCTATCCCAGCCTTTCCCTTGGCTAATGATCTTATTGGTTTCTTGCTCTTGTCCAATCAGATCTGCAGGTGGAGGGTCTGTTCCGGGTGCCGGGCAACAGCGTGCGGCAGCAGACGCTGAGGGACCTGCTGAACAGCGGGACGGACGTGGACCTGGGCTCCGGGGGCTTCCACCCCAACGACGTGGCCACCCTGCTCAAGGCCTTCCTGGGGGAGCTCCCCGAACCCCTCCTTACACACCGGCAGTTCCACGCACACCTGAAGATAGCAGGTCACTCACTCACTCACTCACTCACTCACTCACTCACTCACTCACTCACTCACTCACTCACTCACTCACTCACTCACTCACTCACTCACTCACTCACTCACTCACTCACTCACTCACTCACTCACTCACTCACTCACCCACCCACCCACTCACTTACGTACGTTGTAAGGCTTGCTCTTAAAGTGTTGTTTAAATGGCCCTGTGAATGTAAAACCACCGCCTGTCTGCCAAGCTGACCTTCTGGGATAAACAGAGTACTACTAAGTATGTAGTTAGCTCCCAGTATGTGTTAATCAACCCTCCTAACACCCCTCCTCCCTCCCCCTCCCTGCAGATATGACCCGCTTCGACGAGCGCGGCAACAAGACGTCGGTGCCGGACAAAGAGCGGCAGATCGAGGCGCTGCAGCTGCTCCTCATGTTGCTCCCTGCCGCCAACCGCTCACTGCTCAAGCTGCTCCTGGAGCTGCTCTACCACACCGCCAAGCGGCAGGACACCAACAAGATGTCCGCCTACAACCTGGCCCTCATGTTCGCCCCGCACGTCCTCTGGCCGCGATACGTGAGTATCAGTGGCACTTGGGGCTCCGCACTCTGCCCTGTTTTGGCGGGCATATAGGGTTAGTTAACTAATCCTAGGTTAGGGTTAGTTAACTAACCAAAGTTAGTTAACTAATGTTAGGGTTAGTTAACTAACCCTAACCCTAACTAACCCATACCTTAACCCTACATACTAAATACAATTTGAAAAGATTTTGTAAAAGGTGATTCATTATTATTAAAGGACAATTCCGGTATTTTGAACGTTTAGCCCCTTTTTTGGTTTGTCTAGGATGAAATAGAGTGGTTGATGCCGAAATTTTGACTATTGGTCCTGTCTTGGGTTATGGGCTCATTTCGAATCGCCCCTGCCTGCTTCACAATGGCTGGCTACGGGCATTCACAAACCTGTCCTTAAAGCAACCCTAAACGTTTGTTTTCAGAAATGCGCAACTCACCGAGTGGTTAGTGTTGTCGTGGATGTTCCAAATCAAGTACCGTAGCGAAATACAGTGTCTGTAGTCTTTTATTTAGCATTTTGTAAATCCATTGATTTCGGTTGGAAGACTCATTGCTTGTTGACCGGAAACGGGAAGGCAAGCTGGTTCTAGTCTTTTCGCACCGTTCTAGCCCTACTGTTGAGCAGGCACGGCGCCAGGATTCCAGTTGTGGATGGGCCAGACTAATTGTGGGTGGTCCTTAAATTAAAAACGTTATCAAATCCTTGTTTAACCTAATACAAATGACAGACTAATATGCTTTTATATTATCTGTGCATTATAGCTTGATGCTCTGAAGTTTCGGTGCATAGGACGGACCTATCGGACCTATCCTTATCCTTAGGCCTTTTTACACTGCCACGTCGGTTCGGTCGCGGCTTCGCACAAAGGAACGTTCCTCTCTGCGTCTTTCTCGTAGATCACACCATCTTCCAACGTATTTTTTAAATACGACTGCATCACCTTCTCTCCCATGATGGTCAGCAGCTTGCGGATTTCACCTTCTCTCCAGTTAGAACTGCTCATGTTGATATCACTGCATTATTGTCTCTGTTGTAAAGACAACGCAGCAACACCAGTGGGGGACCGGGGGTCTGCTGGCAGGGAGTGTAAAGACGTCTCTTGGTACTGACTAAAGAAGAGCGCTTTGGAATCTCCATTGCGCACCATACCTGGCTGTGCTTTAGCGCGTCACTCTATAGATCCAAGGCCTATAGACTGTACAAGTGGTCAGGAATCAAATATTTCCCACATAGTTTAGTTATGCTTGTATAACATGAGGCAGACTATTTCAGAATTCTGTTTAATTGTTTTAAGTTTTCAACAATATTTCGATATCATTAGCAACAGACTGAGCTTGGCTTATTATACAAAGAAGATGCATTCAATTGTAGCCTAGGCTACTACGAGATAATAACTGATACTATAGACTACCACGATTTCACGGTCATCCACCAAGATAACAGCCCTTTAATGCAAATCGGATCAAGCATCAATATCAACAAAGATTGCTGCATTGCAAAAATAAAGCATTTCAGAATATAAATTTATGTTTTTTCAAGAAAAGTTTTGGGTGGGCCTGTTGAACAGTGGATGGTCCTAGGTCCATCAGGTCCACCCATAACGCCTTGCCTGATGTTGAGACGGAGAACCGAGCGAAAAGACTGTTGCGACTGCAACCTTTCCGTTTCCAGGACTAATAGTCAAAATTTTGGTGTCAATCACTCTATTTCATCCTTGACAACCAGAAAGGGGGCTCAATGTTCAAAATACTGGAATTGTCCTTTAACGAGCATAAAGCGCCCTTCGGGCATTTTCTACATTTCCCCCCTTAACTCAACCCTAAGCTCTTCCTACCTACTCACCCATGGCTCTTCCCCCTGATCCTTCTGGTCCCTCCCCCCCAGCCCACCCGAGCATCATTCCTCAGCAGCAGAAAACTGTTATAGCCTAGGCGGATGGGGGCTGGTCATTTGTTTTGGTGCAACATAGCTGTTCCCCCTAGCTTTTTAGTCTTCGGTGTAGAGCACTGTGCTCCTACGAAAAATAAAAATGTCAGCCCGGATCCCTCTTCATTGCTCGGCTGCTGCCACTTTGACAGAAATCATACTTCGGGGGCATTTAGTCATTTGGCACCGTGTTTCCCAACCACAGTCGTGTGTGTGTGTGTGTGTGTGTGTGTGTGTGTGTGTGTGTGTGTGTGTGTGTGTGTGTGTGTGTGTGTGTGTGTGTGTGTGTGTGTGTGTGTGTGTGTGTGTGTGTGTGTGTGTGTGTGTGTGTGTGTGTAGATGACTGCAGTGGACCTGAAGGACAACCTGAAGAAGCTCAACAACAGCATGGCCTTCCTCATCAGACACTCACAGAAGCTTTTCAGGGTAACACATGCACACGCACACAAACACTCCCATAAGGTGTAAAGCCAACTGTTGTCGCATTGGTTCGTTACGATCACAATTTTTTAAATTTATTAGTTTAGTCTCTTTTCTAATAACATCTTCAAATCAGACAGTGTTACGCTAGATGTACACTTTTCCAGCTTGGCCATATTTTTATTCATACCTCAATTTAGTGCTACCTCTCTATCTCTGAATACCATTATTATGTTGGTTGTTATAATATATACAGTATGAACTCACATGCTTTGCAGTCCTCCACATATATTGTCAAATGCTATAAAGTCAGTATTATATTAATTGACGCATGTGTTGTTGTTTGCTGTCCAGGCCCCTGCCTACATGAGGGAGCACGCAAGAGTGCACTGTGCCAGCTCCAGAGTTGTCCAGACCAAGGTCAGTGGTGACGGCACACATTGCTGTCCAATTGGTCCTATTTAAGCAGCCCGCATACTTAGTGTGGGGGAGAATTAGTAAGTTAGAAGAAGAAGTAAGAAGAAACAAAGCCTGGTCGTATTGTAGTTTACCTATCAGTGATTGTACAGTGCAGTAGTGATTTCTACCACCAGAGGGCTCTAGAGTCAAAGTTCAAAAAGTGAAGAGAATGTATTCTTAGGCACTGATCACACAAAACACTTTAAACAGCTGGGAGAAGCTATTTGGTAATTGCTATCCATGGGAACCGAACCAAGCATTTTGCTTGGTTCCCATGCTTTTCTGGACACCCTGAGTTAAAGAAAATGTTGATTCAAGGAAAAAACTGCCAGCGTTGTTGTAGCTTTAGGTGTGGAGATTCTATGGTTGCTTTGCAACAGTTAAAAGGCGCAGCGCGCTGCTTCCCCTTTTCTTAACTTCCCAGACAAGTTCCCAAATGATCCCATTGATAACAATGACAAAATAACTGCCCCCGATCTGCCAAAAATGCGTGGGTTGATTGAGACCCTACTAGCTACCGGACTTATCCTCTCACCTTAGTGTCTCTGTCAAGTCTGGACTCTTTTGTATCGTCATCGGTTATATTTATTGTGTTCAGATATTTATTGTGGAACGTGATTCCTAACTGTTTTGTATTTATTGGTCTTGATGGGACGTTATCCCTAACTGTTTATGTATTTATTGTGCCTTGATGGACGTGATTTTTAACAGTATTGCATTTGGACTTGGATGGTTGGTGTTTTCCATCAGGATGATCTGGAGCTGCTGCCTGCCAACGGTACCCCGGTGCTGCGCTCACCGACAGGGTCCAAGAGGCCCGGCGGGCCCCTGGAGCCCATCGCCGGGGGGCCCCAGCACCACACGGAGGAGGCCCTGAAGGAGCTGTTCAGACACGTCCACCACAACATGCCCGACTCGGCCAAGAAGAAAAAGCTCATCCAGCAGGTGAACTCTTGGGACTGGGTGGTCATGGGAAACGGGGTTGAAAGGTAGACTGCATTATAGAATGCTTTGCTTTGCTATAATGATAATAATAAGAATTATAATTACCTAATTGAAAACGATTGGCAACAGGTTTTTAAGTAGATCAGTTTGATTTGAAAATGAAACTCAGATTGTTAGTTGTGTAACACCAGGGCTCCACTGGATATGTATTGCCACAGTGCCATCCTCGTCTTTATGTGAGTATGTGTCTTGGGAAAATAAAAAGGAGAAACCTAGCCGCTAACACATTAGCATCATCCATGTGCTCATGGCCCCCAGATTGCCAGGCAAACAGAATTCGGGACCCCCCCCCCACCCAGCGAGTGCCAGCAGACCCCCCCCGGACGCACCAAGAAACACCCGCGCTCACGCTCCTTCGGGGCGCTGATGAAGGTGAGCGTACACACGTGACATTCATTCATTCTCAAAGCACAGTTTATGTCCAACGTTTGGGATTGTGAGGATTTCAACAGTGTGCGCATGTCTCGGAGATGTCCTTTATGTGTCTTAACAAGGTGTGTCTTGGACTCTAAAGGAGTGTCTGGGACTCTTAAGGATGTGGATCAGGGGCTTTTAACAAAGTTTGTCTGTGACTCTTACGAGGAGTGTGTGACTCTTAACGAGTTGTGTCTTGGACTCTAATGAGGTGTGTATGACTCTTAAGGAGGTGAGTCTGGGATTCTAACGGGGAGTGTGTGACTTAACGAGTTGTGTCTGGGACTCTAACGAGGTGTGTGTGACTCTTAACGAGTTGTGTGTGTGTGACTCTAACGAGGTGTGTCTGTGATGTCAGCGTAAAGCTCGTGGAGATCAGGTGACCACCGAGAGGAAGCTCAGGCACATCTCCCCGGTAACCATGTCGACGGGGAAACCTGGGAAGGAGAATGTCGCCCTGCAGGCGGTGAGGCCGCTCTTCTCATTCTCCTCTTTGTTGAATGGACATGTTTACTTAATTTAAACTTTATAAATTGTTCCATTAGTTTCTTAGTAGACTTACATTATGTAACTCGTGAATTGATGCTGTTCCCATGTGCACACTGTTGGCCACAATAATTTGTGTGTGTGTGTGTGTCCAGGTGAACAGTCCACTGATGTTCGTAGAGTCGGGGAAGGCGTGCGGTGCGCCGAAGAGCTCAAGAGGCTCTGCTCTCGCTAAGGAGAGGCTACACCAGGACTCCAAGGTAAGTCCCCCCTCACTCACAGAGACCCACTTTACATACCATTACAAGTTATCACACAGCAGCCACTGCCTCCACTAACAGAGACTTACTTAACATTACATATGGAGAAAAGGTACTGTATAGTGCTACAAATAGTAAAAAGGTCTAAATGTCTGAAGTGAGGACAAGTTAAATGTGAAGTCAGTTTCATTTGTATAGCCCTGAATAACAGTACCATTCTGAAGAGGCTTCACAGGCCAACATTAAATCAATCTCCCAGACTAACTACGTTCACACCAAAAGCTGTAAAAGATGCAAAATTGCAAAAGTTTTTGCACGCTCGTAGTGGAGGCAAGTGATGCTGCTGATGCCGAGCCACACAAACACAAGATAGTCATAAGTTTGGTCAATAGAAAAAGAATAATAAAGATAAATACATGAAACACTGAATAACTATGGAGTGATTGCGTATATGCTAGATTATAGCTTAGTTGATCGCTATCGTGTGTGTGTGTGTGTGTGTGTGTGTGTGTGTGTGTGTGTGTGTGTGTGTGTGTGTGTGTGTGTAGTATTGTTTATTATGGAAAAGATCCGCTCAACGGGAGCATTTGTGCCAGGCAGACACACGGCAAACTGACAAATTAGAAATAGATTTTTGTGCGGTATCTCCCTGCTTCTGAAATGTGCGCACATCTCCACCCACCGCTCGTCCGCTGGTTTCCATCAGCATTCCACTGTGCGACTAGCCCTGTTGCGTGATGCGGATTGCGTATGCCCTCATACATTGTTGAAATCATATGCTGGATTCTTTATTCTTTCTATCATGTGTTTTGTAGTTAATGATCGGGCTATAATAAGACCACGTTGGCTATGCAATTGCGGACAAAAGGGGATAGTGGTTGGTGGAATCCGGGACATTTGAGCTCGGGACACGCAACTCAAAATATCACGCACCATGATGAAGGAACAAATGTGTGGTAGGAAATAGGAACTAAAGTTCTTGCGTATGTTTACTGGGACCCACGCCGGCGAGAGACATCTACATTCCGATTGGCTGGCGGTCATTTACAGCTGAAACGCTACTAGCTCATTTGCATAGAGTTGAGCTGTTTTCAACTCTCATTTACAGCTTTACAGCTTTAAAGCTATCGCTCAAGCGTTTTATCGCTCCTATCGCTTTATCGCTCATGTCTAATAGAAAGTGAATGGGCGTTTATCGCTCAAAACGCTTTACAGCTTTTGGTGTGAAAGCACAGTAAGCCCTCTGAAAGACAAGGAAAAGCTTCCTTAACTATCAAGGGAGAAACCTTCGGAAGGAACGCAGGGGACAGACATAATGATAGTTAATAGATAATAGTTATGTTAGATAATAGACTAGAATGCTACTAGATTACCGTTGTAATCTATATATGTATAAATAACGTAATTGGAACTTCCCGACATTTTTGTTCAAAAATCCATTAAATCTGTCTCTTTTTCCAGGGCTCTCCATTGACCTCCATGATGTGTTTCTCACCACCTCAGGAGATTTCTTCTTTGTGAGTGGTCGATCCAGACCGCATGCTCAATGGCTATGTCTCCTCTTAAATCTCATGACTTCATAGAACTGTGAACGACAGGACTGTGACCAATAACAGAACCAGTTCCTTGCTGGTTGGGACATTGAACAGCCTTTTTTAAAACTGGTTCTATTTTATTCTTTCCGAACAATTGTTTCTGAATGCATGACTACTATATAGCTGAGCCTGACATGCTGTATGATTGTGTGTGTGTGTGTGTGTATATATTTGTGTACATGTGTGTCTGCTTGTGTTTATAAGGTCATTTCTATGACTGAATCCTTTTTCGCGGTACAAAATGGCCTCTGGTGCTCCTTGAAAGATTTTCACCAGCTTCCTCTTATATGTTATTGCGTAGCATTTGGTCAGAAGTCACCTGCCTTTTTTTATAAAATATATATTTTTAATGGTTATGCCACCATTTTTAAACTCCTGCCCTATGATGCAACATACGCTGTCTACGGGGCTAGACACTGGCTTACAGAGCGACTGTAAGTGCCGTTGGGGAGTTAATGGCCATATCTGCAAAGTTTACACGTAACTATAATGTGACTATGGTTGTTGGTTAAATGGATACCATGAGATGCCTGGGATTTGACGCCCAGTTACTGATACTATCAGATATGACTCTCAAAGGAAATGCATAGAGGGCCGCACTGTTTTGATAGTCAAGTTCTCAATGTTTTTTAAAATTTGTTTTTCTATCTTTCATTTGGGCCAGTTGCAGGGATCCTGGACTAGTGCATTTTCAACAGAGTTGTTCAGAATTTATATCGTACATAAGGGGAGGGTTTGGGTTATGGTTTCAGAGGGCTTATGGTATGTTGGAGGAGGGTTTTGGTCATGGTTTCAGAGGGCTTATAGTATGTTGGGGGAGGGTTTGGGTGATGGTTTCAGAGGGCTTATTGTACGTTGGAGGGATGGTTCATGGTTTCAGAGGGCTTATGGTATGTTGAAGGATGGTTTTGGTGATGGTTTCAGAGGGCTTATCGTATGTTAGGGGGGGGAGGGATCATGGTCAGGAAGGTGACTGATTAAGGTGATGATGAGGAAGGTGATGATGGTGAAATGATGACCTGTTCTTGGCAGTAAATGGTAGTGCTTATTTGTACTGCACTGGGATTCCTAGTAAACTCAAAATCTTTTTTTTATTGCTATTTATTGATATTGTTGTGGCAGTCTTTACATACTTGCGGTTCAAACAGCCACATAGTTTGTGAATTCTGTGTTAATTAATTTGTATTTATGCTCACCCTATGTTTGGTGTGTTTTTTAATGGTGACTTATTTTAAAGTGTGTTCAATTTTGTAATAATACTAATAATAGTTTTTTATCTTCCCGTTGTAAAGCCTTTGCATCCAAATGCTTGACTTTGGTTAACATTCTTTAGTTGCTGATCGATGGATCTTCCATTATGCAGAGTTACTCAGACCTCTAAGAGATCTGTCTAAGTTCTGTTTGGACAGAGGAACCAGAGAAACCGCTTCCACTGCTTTGAGAAAGCAGGGGAAATTTCCTTTTTTGTCCAAAATGTTTTTGTTTTTTTTCTGTCAATCCTTTGCCTAGCGAATATTTTTGGTTCAAAAAGAATTTCAACCAAATATCATTTTATTTGCAGTGTTTTTTACGTTTTTGGTAAGATTGTCCTCAATCCAACGCATCTGTCTAATCAGCATAAGCAACATCTGGGCCGATTAACCTACTCCTCTTTTACTGTGATTCTATTAGTGGTCCAACTGTGGTAATTTTCCATTTTTTATAAACATGTAAAATAAATGTGACCTGTATAGAGTCTTCAAACGTATGTTTTATTTGGATTAAAACATATTTTTCCTACAAGTTGTCTGTTGTCGATTTCTTTATTAACTACTGCAGTTATACAACAAATGTCCACAAGAGGTCATGGTTTAGCTGCGTAGAAATTGTATAATTTACACACAATCAGCCAAGCTAATATTACCTTTAATTAAATAAAGGATATACTGTGTATATGGATATATTTTTTTATATAAGTTTTGCAACTTCAAACCATATTTCTTGCATGACTATTAATAGTTATTCAAGTTCTAAATGTTTTCAAATTATATGGCATAAGGCTTCCACGTGTATCCTACTATTCGAAACGTTACTATCTTGTCAGGTCTGGCTTGCACTTTTTCTGCTGCTATGGATACAATTAGGTTGATATTTCAAAAAATGTTTGAATGCTTAATTTATAGGTCATCTAATAATCCAACCTTCTTCCTGACTTAAGTTCTGACATGTGAGCCCCCAGACACACACAGACACCCATACACAAAGGGGCCTCAAGAAACTGTTTCATTCTGTTATGATGTTGAGTTTGAGGCTGGTTGCTTTGGGTCGCTCCCGTCATGTCAACATCATTCATACATTGGACAAATTCAAGCTCAGTCTCAGTTTATTGTTCTCTTCAGTGCGTTTTTTTGTGTTTTTTTTAAAAAAAAATGAGGTGGATGTCTAAATCACACAAAGGAACACAATTAATTTGAGGGTCAAATATTTAAAAAAATCCTCCCCAAAGTAAATAACCCCTCACAACCGAGGATATAATGAAATTAGCAGTTCCATTTGAACATGTCTGTCTGCAAAAGCAACAACTACACTTCGTTATAGGATACGTGTGGAAGCTTGGGGCTCCCCAATGACTTTGTGTACTTGGCACATTGTTACTACTAATATAGGAAAGCTGGCACAAGCTCAGATCCATGTGAATTTCAAGCTCACGGTGAGAGTATGTGTGTGTGCCTGTGTGTTTTAGCTTTGTTACGGTTATATGTCGGCCTGTGCCAGGCTGTGTTTAAACACCCATTTTCCCTTTCAAATTGTGCTGAATTTTACATTTTCCTTTTACTTCACAAAGTGCCAATTTCCCCTCCTCCTTAAGGTTCACTATCACGCACCATTTCCCCCTCTCTCTCTCTCTCTCTCTCTCTCTCTCTCTCTCTCTCTCTCTCACAAGCCTTAGGCTCTTTTCATTCCCAAGGGAAGACAGACAGTGTGTGTGAGAGAGAGCGAGAGAGACTACTGTCACTAAAGGTGGCTCCACCATTGCAATTGAATAGATTGGAGTTCACTCAGGGTTCTGCTGTGTCTAGTGTGGGTGTGTGTGTGTGTGTTTGATTAGGGTACGGGGGGTGGGGGTGGGAGGAGTCTTTGGGGCTGTTATTTGCAAAAGCGTTTGATGGATGATGCCTGTGTGTGTGTGTGTGTGTGTGTGTATGTGTGTTTGTGTGGGTGTGTGTGTAAAGGAGGGAGGGAGGAGAGGCAGTAGTATATGTATTTCCTTCTTTATTGCGGCTCACTGTTCCCTCTTTCAGAATAATGACTCCAGGAGGGAGAGAGACATTTGTCTACAGCTGCAGACTAGAGAGAGAGAGAGAGAGAGAGAGAGAGACACTAGTCAACAACTGAGAAATTGAGAGAGTGAGGGAAAGAGACTACTAGTGTACAGCTGCAGAGGGAGAGGAAAGCGTGGGAGATAGAGAGACACCCGTCTACAGCTGAGAGAGGGAGAGGGCGAGTGAGGTAGTGAGGTAGTGAGGGAGGGAGGGAGGGAGGTAGAGAGAGAGGCGTGGAGCGATACACACCGTCAGAGTAGAGGGAGACCAACAGAGGACAGGAGCTGCAGAGCAACCCCGCGAGCAGAGAGAGAGGCAGATGACACAACACAACACTCTCCTTTTGAATGAACATTTGAGTTCAGCGCTAGAGAACAACAAGGACATATCCCAGAGACTCGCAGGATAAACTTCAGTCCTCCCTGAAGCATCGTCTCCTCACCACGCTCTTCCTCCTTCCCCTCCCCTTTATCATCCTCATCTTCCCTCCCCATCATCATCCTCACCGTCATCATCCTCACCTGTATTTACTACCTCGTCTGTTTTTTAAAGGCGAGGGATTCGCTTGGTCGTCGTCCTCTCTCTGTCCCTCTCCTGCATTTAGGGGGGTCCTAGGCAGGCTTAGCAGGGTGTTGGTGCTAGCGAGGTGCTCTAGTACTCACTGGTAGTAGAACGTGGTGGTGTTTGGAGTTCAGGGGAGACACAGAGTGGACCATCCCAGGAGAGGAGAGCTGAGGGGAGGCATGAACGCCAGAAGAGTCGCTCCCGGGGGGTTGGCGGAGTCCGGACCTCCGCCTGGGTCTGTGAGGAAGAGCCGGATAGGAGGAAGAGGAGGAGGAGGAGAAGGAGTATTGCGGGCTGAGAAGATGCTAGTGCTGGAGCTGCTTCTGCTGCTGGTGGTGGGGGTCCCGTCGGGGGGGCGAGGTGCAGAGGCCTGCCCGGCCCCCTGCAGCTGTGACGGGGCCACGGTGGACTGTCACGCCCTGGGTCTCCAGGCCGTCCCCAAGAACATCCCCAGAGGAACCGAGAGACTGTGAGTACAGCAGACACACACACATGTGCACACACACACAGACACAGACACAGACACACACAGACAGCCAGACAGCCACAACAAATACATAAATACAAGCATAGTCACACAGTGCCAGGAATGAATTTATTTATATTTCTCTTGAAAATCTTTAAAATTCTCTTGAAAATCACTTATCTATCTGTATCTCTGTCCATCTTTCTATTTCTCTGTGTATTGCTGTCTATCTCTACCCCTCCACCTCCTATTCTTCCCCACCTTTCCCCCACTCTAAGTTGGTAGGTAGGCATGACGGTACTGTGTGTGTGTTCGTGTGTGTGAGTTCACATGTGTGAGTGAGTGCACACGTGTGTGTGTGTGTGAGTGGTTTTGTGTGTATCAGGTGTAAATGGCCTGTAAGTGAATTATTGATCCTCTTCGGGGACCCTGTATGTGTGTCGTGTGTGTGTGTGTGGTAGTAGGCATGTGTGTGTGTGATATTCTCTCTAGCGTGAAAAGCGGTATTCCCTCAGAGGGTCGTAAGTGATCTCGGAACACGAAGGTTGAGCCGGTCAAACGAAACGATCTGAATGAAATACGGTAAACCCCAGCAGAACCGTAACTATTTTTAACTAACTATTGAATCATGTTAGCAGACAATTGTATCCTCAATCACTCACAGTGGATTCCGATACATTTAATTTAAGGTGCATGGCTATTTTCTGCTTCGTATGCATGTGGGGAAAAAAACACGTTCTGCAGCAACTCTGTTTCCGCGAATAAGTTGGACCATTGACCATGTTAACGACAGACAGACAGGTAGATGGACAAAAAGACAGTGGGAGAGACTGCAAGACACACAGACAGATAGACACAGAGAGACAGACAGCAAGAGAGACCGACACGGAGTCAGGAAGACAGGCAGACAGCCAAAAACAAGGACAGACAGATGGAAAGACAGATGTGTAGACACAGAGACAGAAAGACAAGGAAAGCCACAAAGGCTGACCGACAGACAGGCAGACATAGTCAACACAGAGGAGTTAATAAGCTGCTGTTTGTTGAAGGGCTTGTCAGCCAATTAGCATGTAAAGTGATCTGTCAGGCTACTGGTGTGTGTGTGTGTGTGTGTGTGTGTGTGTGTCTGTGTTTGTCTGTGTGCATGTGTATGTGAGTTAGCAGCCAGTGTGATCTTGCACGCCTTTACAATTCTTGTTTGTCCACCTGTATGTGCACACACCCTTTGTGCATTACACACATACTTCTTGTGTGTGTGGGTGTGTGTGTGTGTGTTTGTGTGTGTGTGTGTGTGTGACTATTCCCTGGAAGGAGTCCAGCAATAAGGTTATTTATCTAGGTGACTGCACCAGTTAAACTATTACACCCCTCACTAAACACACACACACAAACACGCACGCACGCATATGCACGCACGCACGCACACACACACACACACACACACACACACACACACAAACATTCAGGGTATTGCCATAGCAACCCTGAATAATGTATGTGCGTTTGGGCTTCAGGGAAACAGTTATTTGGTCGTACTCTGAGAGGAGAGGAGAGGGGAAGAGAGAGATGAGGGAGAGAAATGTGGAGAGGGAGAGAGGAGAGCGAGGGTGAGAGAGAAAGAGAGTAGATGAGAGAGAAAGAGACAAGAGGGAAGAGTAAGTGAGAGAGAGAGAGAGAGAGAGAGAGAGAGAGAGAGAGGGAGAGAGATAAAAAGATGTAAAGGAACGAGAGAGAAAAATATAAAGAGAGAGAGAGTGAGAGGAATGAGATGATGAACTAGTTAATGACCAGAGAGGTTCAAGAGAGACTGAGGGAGATTGAGAGGAA
The DNA here is from genome assembly GCF_949987615.1 of Pollachius pollachius. Classification (NCBI taxonomy): domain Eukaryota; kingdom Metazoa; phylum Chordata; class Actinopteri; order Gadiformes; family Gadidae; genus Pollachius; species Pollachius pollachius. The sequence continues at coordinate 38,068,151 of NC_136935.1, read as the reverse complement.
GAGAGAGAGAGGAGATGGGATACAATCTGAAACAGAGAGAGAGGGAGGGAGAGAGAGATACAGAGAGAGATTGCGACAGAGACAGAGTCTACACCTGCTCTGAGTGGGACTGCTCCCCTACCACCGTGGTATTCATTACATCTGGAGATCTAAGTACTGCAGATAAACCCCGCCCTGGTCGATGCCTTCTCCATACCCTCTTTACCTGGCAATGAGTCTCATCTGTCTTTCAGAATATACTGTATTCTTACACATTTGGCATTAAAGAGACATAATCATGTCTTTTTTATTTAAATCAACCAATGGATAAATAAAAAGAGGGCAACTTGAAAAAGGGGATAGAGAGATGGAGGCGGGGCATAACTGGAAATACAAATACAAGATAGGATGTGAAGGAACACGATATATCGTTCAAAGGACATGTAAATGTGTAAAATGAAAAGAAAGTTGACTACCCTAACCTAACACCGTGTGAACCTAAGTCTTGTTGACAAGTCAGGACGGGGTCAAAAGTTCATGATCCCATCGCCCTAGTGTAGCTTTGTGGAGAGCGTTAGCAAACACTGTGTGAGTGGTAGCTTAGCTACAGCATTCATGGCAAAACAATGTTTTTCAAGAGAATAATATAAATAATGTAGCAATAACCAGCCTTAATGGGTTCGTTCAGGCAATTTGAATATCTGTATTTTGCATACGTTTTTTTTATTTTATTTTTATTTTCTTAAATTATAGATTATGGAATTTAACAGTGTGCGTGTATCTGTTTGTGCATGTTCACACATATTTGTCTGTTTGTGAGACTGCTGATGTGTGTATGGCTGTGTACCAATTGCTATATTTGAGTGCTGCTGATATGTAAGTATGTGCATATGTATATGTTTAAATATGTTGTGTTTTGTATGTGTATATGTGTATCCTTATTCTACTCTTATGATCTAGTGACAGTCCATGTTTATTGACCTCTAACCCTACATTAGAGCGTCCAATCAGCCACAGACACAAGCAAGCACACTCACGCACACACTACCACACACACACACACACACACACACACACACACACACACACACACACACACACACACACACACACACACACACACACACACACAGTCCTCCTATGTTCTTGTTTCCTTATAATTTCTTTCCTATGCCCAATGTGAAGAATTATATGAGGAAGATGTCTTTATTGTAGAAGTGGTCTGTTGTTTACTCTTCATTACTACTATACATTAACTCATTATAACAGGCATTTTTATCCAACGTGAGTTACAGTGAGTTTAGAGCCATGTCGTTAACGAGCAAGGTAGTGGTTAGGGCTCATGGATGCCTACAGGTTAGGCTGTGGAAACTGGGGTTTGAACTTTGAACCCAGAACCATGGGCTAATGCTGTAGTGTTAGCTACCATACAGAGGTGAAGTAGAATCTCCCATGATGCAATACTGTGTGCACCTATGGGTAGGGCCGTGAAGTTTGATTTAGTGCACATAATAATCCCATGAAAGTGTTTGGCATCAACATAGATACAGTGCAGACATTGTGTGTGTGAGTGTGTATTTGTGTGTGTGTGTGTGTGTGCGTGCATGCCTGTGTGTGGCCTGCGTGCGTGTGTGTGTGTGCATGCATGTATGTATGTATCTATCAATCTTGGCCTCATTGTGTGTTGATGCGTGTGCATGCAGGTCAATGCTCTTCATGCCCTCTGCACTTTCTATAACTCCCAACATTATCTCGCTTCATTCTTCCATCTCTCTCTCCACCTCTCTATCTCTCTGTCTCTGAGATCTGGACACACCTATAGGCAAGCATCATGAGCACACAGTCAGTTTGTTTCACATGAAGTGCAGGTCACCCATAACCCCAACACTCTCATTCTACAGTCTTATTGCTTCGTCTTTCTCCCCCTCCTCTCTTGCTCTCATTCTGTCTTGCTTTCTCTCTCTCTCTCTCTCTCTCTCCCTCCCCATTCTCTTTCTCAATCTCTCCTTTGCTCACTTTCATCCGCTACCAATTATAGACTCTTGTAAAAATTAATAACATAAACTGTAAAAACATAAGAGTGGGGAAACCTAAACTTTTAAACCTGGATCATTCTGGATTCAGATTGTGTTTGGTGACCAAAAGGAACTCTTGAGTCTTTGTTCTTTGGCAAAAGTCCCGCTCTACTTGTCTCCTGTCTATATCAAAATCGATGTCAGTTTAGATTATAAACACACACACATACACACCCACACCCACACCCACAAATACACACACACACACACACACACACACACACACACACACACACATACCTTGAATAGGACGAACAAGGACAGATCAGCTGCACCATCTAAACGGAAATACAACACCATTATACACACACAAACACACATGCATGCACGTAAACACGCACACACACACACACACACACACACACACACACACACACACACACACACACACACACACACACACACACACACACACACACACACACATACACACAGCATGGCTCAGTTTACCGGCTCCTCAAAGCCTTGTGGGAAGAGTGACATCATTTGAACTTTCTACTTTACTGTCAATCAAAGGCAGACAATGAGAACACAAAGTCAAGAACCACCCATAATACGTTCTCTAGAACAACCCCGTCCCATCATGTCCATTTCATAATGTCAGACAGCGGCTACATTGCCTATTAGCAAGTGGAAAGAAATCCTCCTCATGATTTCAGAAGGTGTGTGTGTGTGTGTGTGTGTATTTAGTTGTTTGTGGTTTAATACATTATGCTTGCTCAGGTTATAATCTACCATAACCCTAAAAGACCACGACACCTCTCTACAGGTGATTACTGTAAACCACCTCTCCTGGCCTCACTAAAACATTTGTTAACAATATAATTTGTAAAAATCTTTTAGTAGTGCGGATTCTGCTGACGAGCATTTAGTGTGAGTGCACTCATCAGTCTGACTTTTAGGGAATATAGAGGGTTAGGTACCACCACCTGGCTGTTAAGCTCCGCAGTCATAGCAACATAACTGGGCATATAATTCATCAATTGCTTATATGACAAGATGAACCATGGGAAAGGTAAAGCATCTCGTCTCTAGTGTTATATATTCATAAGTGTGTCAGCCCTTTTGTCCCGAATCTTCCCAATGGATATTGATTTTAAAAGTCAGTAACAGCAAGTACTTTCCCGTTTTAATCAATAAACCCTGAACATGTCATGGCGGACATCTAGATGTAATTTAGTTATCTGGTAACATGAACCTAGCATGTCCTTTGACCCAATAGGAGAAGGGTATTGGGTTTGTGAGGTTTGGTGGTGAATTTAAACCAAACCTTTTCCAGGACAGACACACAAAAACGTTTGGTTTGTTTTTAATCAACACACTCCATAGGACTTGTTGTCTTTTGCAAAATGTGTTTAGATAAGGCAGTTGGACCGCCTGCAGTAGCCAATCACCACCTCTGCTGGGGACTGATGTGTGTCTGTGCGTGTGTGTGTGTGTGCGTGCATGTGTATGTGTGTGTGTTTGTGTGTGTGTGTGTGTGTGTGTGTGTGTGTGTGTGTGAGAGTGTGTGTGTGTTTGTGTAAAAAGCGATACATTAATTCAATGTATTATTATATTTATTAACGTGTCGTCATGTTTCTGTTGTTTCAGAGATCTGAATGGAAACAACCTGACAGTCATCACCAAGACCGACCTGTCTGGACTCAAACATCTGCGCGTGCTGTGAGTGACTCCATCTTTAAGCTAACCAGTTAGCTTAAGCTCCATTGACGCATTGACACACTATGAAAAGGTTACATGCTAGCACATCTTGACAGAATATATATATATGTGTATATATTTATATATATATATATATATATATATATATATAT
>NC_136935.1:38054280-38061780 GCF_949987615.1 Pollachius pollachius | reverse complement strand
AACGTAGAGCTGTGATACTGTATGAGTGGTCAAACGTAGAGCTGTGCCACTGTATGAACAGTCAAACAGTAGTGCAGGTATTGTTGGTTCTGATGGAGATTTTCTGCTCTTCTCTGTCCAGACGCCTCAACAGGAACCGTCTGAGCCAGCTGCCGGAGCTCCTCTTTCAGAAAAACGAGCTTCTCTCCCGGCTGTGAGTATCTCCACGTCTCGTCCCACACCACGTAGCACCAAACCCCTCTTCCCCGTACCCCGGCTCCCCACACGTTGACAAGGTTTCCATGGTACCGACCACAGGGGCCAGGGACGCTGTGCGGCTCGTGAACCCGTCATTGGGTCGGAAAAGCCTACCACTGGCTCCTCACACACACATCGTTGTGATGTGGTATCAATGTCCCAGTGATGGTGTGCACATTACGCCACATCAAGGGACTAGTAGTAGGTAACTAAGTGATGAGAAGTGTGCGTTTCGGTGTGTGTGAATGTGCGTGTGTGTGTGTGCGTGTGTGTGTGCGTGTGTGTGTGTGTGTCTGTGTGTGTGTGTGTGTGTCTGCGTGTGTGTGTGTGTGTGTGTGTGTGTGTGTGTGTGTGTGTGTGTATGTGGAAGGAGTGATATGCAATATTTCTACATGGTAACAGATACACTCCAGCAGTCACAGAGAGAGAGAGAGAGAGAGAGAGAGAGAGAGAGAGAGAGAGAGAGAGAGAGAGAGGCAGAGGCATATGAGGAGGGTGGAGAGAGACAAAGAGAGATGTTTGGGGAATGGAAAATAGAGAGAGGGAATGGGGGAGTAAATGCAAAAATGCTTCTTTAATTAACAGTTCTCTGATTGATCCCCCAATGGCAAGGTGTGTGTGTGAAATGTCTGTGTTTGTGTGCCAGTTTTGTGTGTGCGTGTGTGTGTTTGTGTGGCAGGTGTGTCTGTGTGAGTATGTGGGGGTGTGTGGGTGTGTGTTAGCATGGATCAGGGTAAATGAAACAGACATGAACACACGTTTACTCTATCTCTCTCTCTGTAGGGGGCCATCATCTAAACAAACACACAACTAATTACTGCTACAAGAAGCAGCTGACAAGTGTGTGTATGTGCGTGTGTATGTGCGTGTGTGTATGTGTGTGTGTGTTAGAGAGAGAGTGAGTGTGTGTGTTTATCTTCGTCTTTCTAGGTTTTTCTTTATTTGCCAGTTGAAAACGTCCACCGAGGAGCGTCCAGATGGACTCTGAATTAACAACAACACAAACACAGACACACACACGCACACACATACACACGCACACACACACACACACACACATATTCCCATACACCCATCAACACACTCACACACATCAAAAATCAATATTGCTGTCGCGTTCGCTGCCTAGTATCGAAAACATCTTATTCAAGGCTTTGAAACATATTTATGTTTATATTTATGTATATATCTATTTATATACCTATACATATATGGATATATATACTGTATATGAGGGTGATCAACTCCCTAACCTGCTGCAGCCTAAGTTGAGCAGCCCTTAATCACAGATCCAGACTTACAGGGTTACACAGGCCATATTCTACAACACCCCTAGCCTTAAGCCCTCTGAACAGCCAGGAAAATCTCCGTTGATCATCAAGAAAGAACCCTTGAGAAGCAGCCATATAGGCAGACATATAATGGAAGCAAACAGACCTCACTAGACAGGCAGAGTGGTGGTGCTTATTAGAACAACAGAGTGGTGATCCCCACTAGAGAGACAGAGGGTTGGTCCTCACTAGACAGAGTGGTGGTCCTCACTAGACAGACAGAGGGGTGGTCCTTACTAGAGAGACAGAGGGGTGGTCCTCACTAGGCAGAGTGGTGGTCCTCACTAGACAGAGTGGTAGTCCTCACTAGACAGAGTGGTGGTCCTCACTAGAGAGACAGAGTGGTGGTCCTCACTAGAGAGACAGAGTGGTGGTCCTCACTAGAGAGACAGAGTGGTGGTCCTCACTAGGCAGAGTGGTGGTCCTCACTAGAGAGACAGAGTGGTGGTCCTCACTAGACAGACAGAGTGGTGATCCTCACTAAAGAGACAGAGTGGTGGTCCTCACTAGAGAGACAGGGTGGTGGTCCTCACTAGACAGACAGAGTGGTGGTCCTCACTAAAGAGACAGAGTGGTGGTCCTCACTAGAGAGACAGGGTGGTGGTGCTCACTAGACAGAGTGGTGGTCCTCACTAGAGAGACAGAGTGGTGGTCCTCACTAGACAGACAGAGTGGTGGTCCTCACTAGGCAGAGTGGTGGTCCTCACTAGACAGAGTGGTGGTCCTCACTAGAGAGACAGAGTGGTGATCCTCACTAGACAGAGTGGTGGTCCTCACTAGACAGAGGGGTGGTCCTCACTAGAGACACAGGGTGGTGGTCCTCACTAGACAGAGTGGTGGTCCTCACTAGAGAGACAGAGTGGCGGTCTTCACTAGACAGACAGAGTGGTGGTCCTCACTAGGCAGAGTGGTGGTCCTCACTAGAGAGAGAGAGTGGTGGTCTTCACTAGACAGAGTGGTGGTCCTCACTAGACAGAGTGGTGGTCCTCACTAGAGAAACAGGGTGGTGGTCCTCACTAGACAGACAGAGTGGTGGTCCTCATTAAGCAGGCAGGCCTAGAGGGAGGCCCTGGCAGTGCTTTAGTGCGTAGCTAATTAACAGTATAAGGTCATTAGAGAGCGCTGTGCCTGGCTAGCAGCTGTCTCGCTACGCTCAGTTAAACACTAAGCAGGGTGTGACCTCTGCGTTTAGTGGCTTCGTTTACAAAGTCGGTGCTGCTGCACACATCAACGCTAGTGTGTGTTTGTATTTGTGTGTGAGTGTGCGTGCATGCGTGTGTGTGTGTGTATGCGTGTGTGGTTGTGTTCGTGTGTGTGTTTGTGTGTGTGTGTGTGTATGTGTTTGTTTGTGATATTAGCATACAGGTGATGGTGACTGTGTGTTGGTGAATGTGGTATACAAGGCCACCAAAGACCTACTTAGCATGCTCAATACTCAACTGCAAACAACTGCAGTGGAATGCTGTGTGTGTGTGTGTGTGTGTGTGTGTGTGTGTGTGTGTGTGTGTGTGTGTGTGTGTGTGTGTGTGTGTGTGTGTGTGTGTGTGTGTGAGAGCGTAGGGGAGCAATAATGAAGGAGTAGAAGGGGGTCATGAGGCCATGGGGAAGATGGGGTAGAGAGAGAGAGAGAGAGAGAGAGAGAGAGAGAGAGAGAGAGAGAGAGAGAGAGAGAGAGAGAGAGAGAGAGGGAGAGAGAGGAGAGAGAGAGAGAGGAGAGAGAGAGGGAGAGAGACAAAGAGAGAGGGAGAGAGAGGAGAGAGAGACAGAGAGAGAGAGAGAGATTGCCAACAGACACACAATGATATACAGAAGGAATGTGTTTGTGTGAGTGTGTGTGTGTAAGAAAGAGAGAGGGAGATAAATGCAGAGAGACAGAGTGAGAGAGTCAGTTGTCATAGAGTTTGCCCTCAAGGTAGACTGGGTTTGACCCGGTTTCCATGGTAATGACCTTCCAAAAAGCCACCAGGTCACAGATCTTCCCATGCTCGGTGTGTGCTTATGATATGTATACTATGTGTCACACACACACACACAAGCACACACACACACACACACACACACACACACACACACACACACACACACACACACACACACACACACACACACACACACACACACACACACACACACACACACACACACACACACACACACACAAAGGCACAAGCACATTGCAGAGTAAACTTTAGGAAAGAGATTGTTGAGGAAAAGCCTGTCCTTTTCACACCTTTCCCCCTCCTCTCCCCTCCTCTTGAATCTCCACCAGTGTCCACTGAGAGCAAATGGAGAGAGAGAGAGAGAGAGAGAGAGAGAGAGAGAGAGAGAGATGAGAGAGAGAGAGAGAGAGAGAGATGGACAAGGCAAATATTACGGGACCATTCTCTGTCTTAACATCCCCCCCCCCCCTACACACACACACACAAACTAACACACACACATCACACTGGTCCAGCTGTGACCATCTCATCAGTAAACATCATCATATCCAGCAGCTTGGTGTCATGGCAACCGATATCTTGACAACCAATGGCAGAGGAATCTTTAATTTGGTGTGTGTGTGTGTGTGTTTAGGTATGTGGTTAATATTTGTACTTACAGTCTGGGACAGTGCTGACAATACATTAACATATCAAACATTTGGACAAGAACAAACACATTTACTCTCTCTCACTCTCCTCCTCTCCCTATCTCTCTCTCTTTGATGAAATGGAGCATATAAACTTTAGTGTCATCTCATATCTTAGCTTTCCTTTCTCCCACTTTTTCTTTTCTCTTATGCGATACTAAGAAATGATTTATTTCTTACTTTCTTATTGATTCTCAATTAACATACCAATCACCTCTCTATTGATTCTCGATCTACCTCCACCTATCTCTATTTCATCTGTGTTGGTTCAATAAGCAGGTACTGCTTTGTTTGTTTATCTGGTTGTAGGCTAGCTTTCATTAGCTTCGCTTGCCTAAGGGCGGTATTAGCTTAGGACGTAGAGCAGATCATCTGGTTCGATCCCAGACTCCTCCTAGCTAAGTGTTGAGGTGTCACTGAGCAGGACACCTAAACCTAGCTGCTCCAGACTAGCTGGACGTTGGCCTCGATGTCTGTGTACAAATGGCTACCTGTGATTGGCTACAGGTTAGAAGAGCGCTATATATAGGCTTTCTAAACTCCATTTCGCAATAAGCTGCTCAGTAGCCAGGGTTGTGGGAAGCTAGAGGAGGCTAGCTGACGGTTTCCATGGGGATAGTCTGTCTTCTCGACTGACCTGCTTCCGGTTCGTCTGGTCCGGACTTTAATGTTCTGTTGCCCTCCAGGGCATCGCAGGGAGGAGGTCCATACACACACACACACACACACACACACACACACACACACACACACACACACACACACACACACACACACACGTAGTGATGGGACATGCATGTGTATGCAATAACATATTAACAAAGTAACAAATAAACAAAATTATCCTTGAACTCATATAGGGTGAAATACTCTCTCTTATTTACTACTCCACTGGATGCAATTATTGCGTTTACAATGATCAAGGTTTCTCTGTCTCTCTCTCCCTGTGTATCTGTATGTCTCTCACCCCCTCTCAGAGACCTCAGTGATAACAGCATCCAGGCTGTTCCCAGGAGGGCTTTCAGGGGATCCACAGACCTGAAGAACCTGTGAGGACACCCAGTGCATACCCACCTGCACACACACACACACACACACACGCACACACACACATGCACACATACTAGACACACATGCACACACAGGTGCACACATACAACACACACATGCACACACAGATGCATGCATAGTATCCTATACCGAAGGGCTAACAATGTCTACACCTCTATTGAGCTTAAGGGGGCAGCATACTTCCCAATATGGTTAACCCTGCATTTTATTTCTTTCAGGGGTGTTATTTTGCCACCAGGTGTGAGGTTGATTAGGATGACAGCTGGCAATGGCTAATCACACGCAGTCCTGGTGGCATAATTTAGACCTTGCTGGACTCAATTTCTTAGTATGCTTTTGCCTGCTTTTATGTGGTCATAGTGGAGACCAAGTGTAAAAAAGATCATATTTCCTTTTAAAACTTTAGAATCGATAAATTATGCATTGAATAGAGACTGTGTAGACCAGGGCTGTGTTTTTTAGAGCCAGTGTATACATAGAAAGATTAGGCTATGAATAATTATGATAATATGAGTGCCTCTATGATGAGATGTGTGTTTAACCAGTGACCCACATGTGTTCTCAGCCAGCTGGATAAGAACCAGATCGTGTGCATAGAGGAGGGAGCCTTCCGGGCCCTGCGTTCCCTGGAGGTCCTGTGAGTAAATGAAGTGTTATCTTAGAAAGGTTTATCATTACACATTATGTTCTGTGATGTTATGAAGTTAGTTTATAGCAGTAAACATCATGTTGTGTTATGATATGAAGTTGTTATATTATTACACATTATGCTGTGTGATGTTATGAAGTTAGTTTATATCAGTAAACATTATGTTGTGTTATTTTATGAAGTTGTTTTTTTAATACACTTTATGTTGTGTTATGTTATGAAGTTGTTATATCAATTCACGTTATGTTGTGTTGTGTTATAGGTTATGTTATATCAGTTCATTTTGTGTTGTGTTTTGTTATTATCTCTCTCTCTCTCTCTCTCTCTCTCTCTCTCTCTCTCTCTCTCTCTCTCTCTCTCTCTCTCCAGGACATTGAACAACAACAACATCAGCAGCATCCCTGTCTCCAGTTTCAACCACATGCCCAAACTGAGAACCTTGTAGGAACATACTCACACACACACACACACACACACACACACACACACACACACACACACACACACACACACACACACACACACACACACACACACACAGACACAGACACACACACACACACACACACACACACTAAAAGGCTAGGACATTAAGTTAATGTTCGTCTTGTATAAGACAATATCTCTTTAATTCTGTGGTGAGCATAAACAACAAAGTATGAGTTACAGCAGTATTTTACAAACATGACCAGTGCAGGGCGGTCTCATTCTGTCCTCTAAGTCAAGTCTTTGTGGGTCTCTCCTCCCCTGTGTCTCTTCTCCTCTTTGTCTCACCCCTCTCCTCCATGTGTCTTCCCTCTCTGTATGTCTCCTCCCTGTGTCTTGTCCCTCTACCCACCGTGTATCTCCTCCCTGGGTCTCTCCCTTCTCCTCCCTCTCCCCAACGTGTCTCTCCTCCCTGGTGTATCTCGTCTCTCCTTCCTGTGTCGTCTCTCCTTCCTGTGTCGCCCCTCCCCTGTGTCTCGTCGCTCTCCTTCCCTTCCTTGTGTCTCTCCCAGCCGTCTCCACTCCAACACGCTGCGGTGTGACTGCCACCTGGCCTGGCTTGCCCCCTGGCTGAGACAGCGGCCCTCCCTGGGTCTCTACACGCAGTGCACTTCCCCTCCCAACCTGCGGGGGCTCAACCTCGCCGAGCTCAACAAGAAAGACCTGGCCTGCACAGGTGTGGTCCACACTCGCTTGCTCAGTCAATTTTATTTTAAATTGATTTGCTTTATTGGCAAAACGACAACAATGCATTTCATTATTCACCAAGAAGAAAGTACGAAGAAATAATCAAACTGTACAAACAAGACAGAGTTGATGCACACTTTGTGGTGTTTTCTTTTCTATAAAACATACATAGTTGTAACTGACACTAAAAGACTAGAACTTGAGCTCTTGTGTGTCCTGGTGTGTGTGTGTGTGTGTGTGTGTGTGTGTGTGTGTGTGTGTGTGTGTGTGTGTGTGTGTGTGTCCCTGTGTGTGTGTGTGTGTGTGTGTGTGTCCCTGTGTGTGTGCTTGTGCATGTGTGTATGTGTCCCTGTATGGTTGTGCATGTGTACGTATGTGTGTGTGTATGTGCATTTGTGTGTGTATAGGTC
>NC_136935.1:38026780-38034280 GCF_949987615.1 Pollachius pollachius | reverse complement strand
TATTTAAACAAAAGTTTGTAGCAAACAGGAACCCCTGATGGCATTTTTGCAATTCTCGCACTCGGCATTAAAAAAAGAAAAAGGATTGCATTCCTTATTTTTCAATGTCAAGCACATTGAAACACAGAAATAACTAGCATTATGTGGAATTATGAATCAATCTTAAAGCAAATCATCAAAAGTATTGCTTAAATTGTAAACAGGAGCATCTTTCAACGCTTATTCACTCAATCACCGGAGTCTGTGTAACCTACGTAAGAGTCTCTGCGATATATCTTGTAGAGACTGTGTAACATGTAAAAAAAAAATGTTTCCTATAAAAATCTCTTGTCGCACCCAATTCCACACAATACTGGTGTACCCCGGCCCCCTGGTTAGGAACCACTGGACCACTGTACTGCCTATTGAGCTATTGATCTCAGTACCTTAGTTTGCTTGGTACTAAGTAAGGCAAACATCTATCATCAACCTATAAGACACTAAAAGATTAAAAATCTTTTTGAATTCACTTGAGGTATTTTGAAAGAGAGAGCGAGGGAAAGAGAGAACCAGGAAGAGAGAGAGGGGTGGGCGGTGGGGGAGGGGAGTTGTAGAGAGAGACTGTTTCCACGTCAATATCCCTCATGGTCGGATGTGAATAAAATTGATTGGAAGAAGACATATCAAAGGGCTTATTTCACACTATAACAATTGTTAGAAAAACACTTTAACATTTCTTAGAAGGTGAGCTATTGAAGGAGCAGTAGTTATAATTGCTGATAGTTGGTGTAAAACTTGTTATGAAGCCGCATCACAGGATGAAAGGTCACCCGCAGTGAGAGCATAGAGTTTTATTAAAGGTCACGTAGGGGTCAAGGCTTCACCTTTCAGCGGCTGATTAGAGAAACACTTGTGGGCACCCGTCTTTATTATAAAAGTGTGACGGGATAAATATGTTTCATACAAGAGGACACATCTCTCATAATCACAATTATGCAACATCTGCCTACTACTGGATATGACTAAATAGCATTGATATTGTCGAACCAAGGTCCATTGATATTTTACAACATATGAACACGTTTTGTGACTGTACTTTTATATTCCGGTTTATACTTATAATTAAATAAACGTATAAAAGTGTTCTTGAATATTAAGAACATCAGAAAATCTGAACAAAAACCTGTGTGTGTGTATGTGTGTGTGTGTGTGTGTGTGTGTGTGTGTGTGTGTGTGTGTGTCTGTGTCTGTGTGTGTATGTTTGTGTGTATGAAGGTGTCCACATCGGAGGAGAATGGCATCCTGCTCTACAACCAAGATGAGCCCATCGCCATGGAGATCCACCAAGGTCACGTCAGGGTCACCTACAACCCTGGGAACCAACCAGCTACTGCTATCCACAGGTCTACACACACACACACACACACACACACACACACACACACACACACACACACACACACACACACACACACACACATACCTACACACACACACACACAGACACACACACACACAAACACACACACTCTGCACAAACTCTTTTACTTTTTACCTCATGAGTTCGGTTGATGTGAGGTTTTATGTAACAATGCAACACATTTAACCAGAGAATTCTGTTCAGCGTGTTCTGGCTTCATCGGAACTATGTAGAGGGAGGTGTGATAGCTGTCTCCCAGGGTGGTTTCAAGAAATCTGAACCGGAGACAGACCAAGGCCAACCTTCCGCTTGAGACAGACAACTGGCGACGGCAGGCGATGGCTCAAGGCTGTTACCTAGCAACAGCTCACACCACACAAAAGATTTGCGAGACGCTGCAAAGAAATAGGTGGCTTGCCGGAATCTGGCCCGACTGGCTGATAAGGGACTGATTAAAGTTGAAGTGCCAAACTTATTCAGCGCTGCAGTTTAAGTGTTCTTGAGACTAAAGGTACAGAACTGGAACTGCCTAACTGATGTCTAGGGGAGAGGGCACATGTTGCCACAGTTAATCTTAAATGTTTTTGAGGTTAGAGTTAGGTTTTACCTTCAATGGCAGTCTCTTTGAAGTGTATTGAGTGGTATCAGGTATTTTTTGAGACTTCAATTGTTCAATTTCTCCCCAAATCGGATCTAGGTGACATTGAGATGCCATGGGTCAGATCGCATCCCGAGTTGGTCGCAAAAGATTCAATCTTGCATTGAGATCAGATCTCATAGTAAACATGGGCAGTGATCCCCGGGTAAAATGATGATGGATTATTAGCTAATTAAGCACACCATACCATGTCCTCTACCACTGCTAGACCCACCACATCTCAGACATAAGGCTCCTAGTCCATAATAAGTATCAGCAGACTTATCATGGACTCAAAGCCTTATGTCTGCATTTAGCTCCTTCTAAGCATCAAGGATATATTTTCTGAAGTCAATGTAGAATACTGTGCTTGCCTTAGCACAAGGGTACAGTGAGTTCAACCATCTACCTTTAGCTCATCTTTCAGGTCTTTCAAGAGATAAATGAGTTTGCCGCCATGGTCACTTCACATTACATACTTAGTGACAGACAGCAGCAGAGGCAGCAACAATAATAACAATACAGTAAAACATCTATGCACGGCCGTGCACTAATAATGACATCATGAAATCATGTTGAATTTCCGCTTTGCCCTTCCAGTCTGAAGTTTCTTCAGAGACATTTTCAGAGACTGAATGGTTTTGCTTTTACCTAAACCATTCTGAAAGCGAATGACGATTCTGCAATGGACGTTACTCTCTTAGCTGATGTTTCTGGTATTTTCTTTCCCATGGCCAAATTTGCGGAATCTAAAGACTTTAGAAATACAGGCCAAACTTGCTGAGGTCAAACGGAAGCCACCAGAATATCTATCTATCCCGAATACACCGCGATTCATGGGTTGGAACCAGACAACTGCCTATAAAGCAGACATAACCTTTATTGGTTGTAATAAAAGCGACCCCCTCTGTGTGGAAGTCAGAAATAACCGGGCGGTGTGTGACATGAGATTTGTTGACGTGTGATACACAGCGTGGAGACCGTGAACGACGGGCGGTTCCACACGGTGGAGCTGATGACCTTTGACCGGATGGTGAACCTGACTGTGGACGGAGGAGAGCCCACCACCCTGGACAGCCTAGGGCGTGTGCCACGCAGCGGAGAGGGCCCCCTGTATGTGGGAGGTAAGAAGTACCATTCAGACACACACTTACACACTGCTGCTTCAGCAGAAGTTTTTATCCAAAGCAACTTACAGGGAAATTCAGATACAGCTCCTCAATGAGAAGTTACAGTAAATTCAGATACAGGTCCTCAATGAGAAGTGACAGGGAGTTCTGATACAGGTCCTCAATGAGAAGTTACTGTGAATTCAGATACAGGTCCTAAATGAGAAGTTACAGGGAATTCAGATACAGGTCATTAATGAGCCATTTCAGTGAATTCAGATACAGGTCATTAATGAGTCATTTCAGTGAATTCAGATACAGGTCATTAATGAGTCATTTCAGTGAATTCAGATACAGGTCATTAATGAGCCATTACAGTGAACTCAGATACAGGTCCTCAATGGGGACCTACTTAATTCAGGTACAGGTCATTAATGAGGAGTTTCTCCACCCACCCTCCCATCCACTACTGAATCTACCACCAAACCCATCCTCTTCCCAACCCATCCTCTATCCCACCCATTCTCTACCAAACCCATCCTCTTCCCAACCCATCCTCTACCCCACCCACTCTCTACCAAACCCATCCTCTTCCCAACCCATCCTCTATCCCACCCATTCTCTACCAAACCCATCCTCTTCCCAACCCATCCTCTATCCCACCCACTCTCTACCAAACCCATCCTCTTCCCAACCCATCCTCTATCCCACCCATTCTCTACCAAACCCATCCTCTTCCCAACCCATCCTCTATCCCACCCATTCTCTACCAAACCCATCCTCTTCCCAACCCATCCTCTATCCCACCCATTCTCTACCAAACCCATCCTTTTCCCAACCCATCCTCTATCCCACCCATTCTCTACCAAACCCATCCTCTTCCCAACCCATCCTCTATCCCACCCACTCTCTACCAAACCCATCCTCTTCCCAACCCATCCTCTATCCCACCCATTCTCTACCAAACCCATCCTCTTCCCAACCCATCCTCTATCCCACCCACTCTCTACCAAACCCATCCTCTTCCCAACCCATCCTCTATCCCACCCATTCTCTACCAAACCCATCCTCTTCCCAACCCATCCTCTATCCCACCCATTCTCTACCAAACCCATCCTCTTCCCAACCCATCCTCTATCCCACCCATTCTCTACCAAACCCATCCTCTTCCCAACCCATCCTCTACCCCACCCATTCTCTACCAAACCCATTCTCTTCCCAACCCATCCTCTACCCCACCCATTCTCTACCAAACCCATCCTCTTCCCAACCCATCCTCTACCCCACCCACTCTCTACACCACCACCCCCAGGCATGCCTGACGAGAGGGTCCCCTCGGCCCCCAGCCGCCCCCCCCAGCTGCTGAACGGCTCCAGCTTCCAGGGCTGCATCAGGAACCTGTACATCAACCAGGAGCTGCAGGACTTCACGCGCGGTCGCATGCGCCCTGGTGTGGTCCCCGGCTGCCACGCCTGCCGCAAGCTGCTCTGCCTGCACGGCTTCTGTCAGCCACATGGCGCACAGGTATGGGACAGGGGGAGGGTGGACACCAACCCTTATGGGGGTTAGTGGAGAACCTATAACCTAATGTTCTTTGTTAAATCTGGGGCATGGCTTCAATTCAGGGCCCTTCAATTCAGTTTCAACAAGCAGAGGAAAGATTTGTAGCATTCCATTAGCATCTTGTGTTGTGTTTGTTGCCGCTGGCTGGCCGCCCCCTTTGCCCCTCGCAATGGACCTGACCTTATTAGGCGATGCCATTGCCTAATAACCTATACTTTATAACACGATTTTGTCAGGGTTGGGCTTTGCTCAACTTTCAGGCCTGATTAAAGCTCTAGTTCAACTTCCCTCTGTACATGGCAAGAATCAAAAGCCACAAGGTCATTGGTCCATCCATCTGTCTGTCAAAGGGTCCTGAGTGCTACTGCCAGCCGGGATGGGCGGGACAACACTGCGACCAGCCAATAGCTGGAGGCCTGGCATTGGTTGCTGTGACCTCTTCGACAGAGGCCGACCCTTGTCAAGACAACAAGTAAACATGATCACATGATTTTCAAACTCACAGATTTCATTAAGTCATTAGGCAGATTATCTTTAATCCATACAATTTACTGACATCCCTGTTGATGTGTTGATGTGATATCGTCTTCTTGATGTCATGGTGATGCAATGGTGTTGTTACGGTGATATCACGTTGCTGTGGCATGTGTTGTCAGATGGTGTTGTCATGGTGTGGTGTCATGACAGTTTTTTCGCGGTGACCTGTGTACCTGAGGGTCTCTAGCGGCCCTCATAAAGCTCCACTCTCTCCAGATGTGTGAGGGGCGTGTGCGTCCCCCTCGACGGCTACACCTACCGCTGTGACCACCAGCAGGGGGAGGCACCAGCGCTGGCTGGAGGAGGAGGAGCACTTTGGGGAGGTGCAGCGGTAGGAAGAGCAGCAGCTGACGGGGGCTGGTGCCAGGGGTTGCGATGTCAACGCGGCCAGTGCCAGCAGACTGAAGACGGGGTTCACTGTGTCTGTGACCCAGGATACACCGGGGAGCACTGTGATGTTGGTGAGAGAGATGGGGGGAAAGGGAGAGAAAACATCTTTGATTATTAACAAATATCTCCTTTCTGTGGTACGCACGTGAACGTAAAGATTTTTTCAGCAATTAAACTGATTCTCTAATTCCTATCATTACATCTGGGCATGTCCTCACAAGGCTATGATTTAAAATAGTGTGTGTATGTCCTCACAATAATATGGTTTAAAACAGTGTGTGTGTGCGTGTGTACGTCCTCACAATGCTATGATTTAAAATAGTGTGTGTGTGGATGTCCTCACGATGCTATGATTTCATACAGTGTGTGTGTGTTGGTGTGTGTCCCCACAGAGTCGTCATGCCAGGGCGAGATGGTGCGGGACTTCCACCGGCTGCAGCGCGGCCAGTCCCGCTGCCAGACCTCCAAGACCTACTCCTGGGTGGAGTGTCGGGGTCGCTGCGGGCGGACGCCGGGCGGCCGGAAACGCCAGTCCATCACCTCTCCCCCCACTCCCTCCTCCTGCTGTGCCCCCCTCAGGATGAGGCGCCGGCGGCTCACCTTTGAGTGCGACGACGGGACGTCCTGGACACAAGACGTGGAGAAGCCCGTCGAGTGCGGCTGCAAGGAATGCGTGTAGTGTCCCACTCGACTCCTCCCCCTCGCCACCACCATCACGATCAACCCCACGGCCACTCCCCACCATCATCCCCCCCCACCCCCTTGCCCTACTGCTATTGGCCGACAATGTTTTTGCACCTCCTCTCTTGCTCTAACAAAGCTAACGTTTAGTCAGTCTCAGACACACATTCCCATTTGTATGAGAAGGTAGACACATACATACATACGTAGACAATGGCCATACATTCACACACATTCACACACACCATGCAAGGTCTCAGCACTATGGACAATACATATGTTTGTGTGTGTGTTGGTATGTGCCTTTTCCTTTACCTGTTTGTGTATGTGGGCACGTTTTTTCCTCTGTGTTTGTGTGTGGATATGGGTTTGTTTGCCTGCATGTCACACGTCTCACTCAATCCCACTTTTCTACCTACTGAATCCTCCAAATCCAACACTTCCCCTCCTCGTCTTCCTCGTCCTCCTCTTCACTCCCACAGTGTTTCAGATCCATCGCTGATGTCTTCCACCACCCGCCACTGTAGCGCTGAAACTCCAGACAGGACTTCTTACTTCTTACTCTGTTAATCCGGCTGTCTCGTGGTGAAACCTTAACCCCAAGAAAGGCATAATTTACTTATTGTTTTTCCACACACTGTTGTCACAGTGTCACAGTGACATCTTGTACATTTGGTCGATCTGAATAATTCCCGCATGTTGATGTTATGACGTTAGAAAGTATGACCAGAATTTTATTATCAATATTACATTTACTAACGCTTTTTCTCCTGCTGTGTCCGATTTAACAGTCAATGCCACAAGCTTCCATTCACAATAACAAATCACTTGGTTACTTGAAGTTATCTGCAACAAGGGAAAATGCTTAATGTAGTCATAGTACCAGTGTTTTTAAACTCGGAAGGTCATGCCGGAAAATGCCGGAGAGATGTGTGAAGTAAGAATATGCACAGCACTGGAAATGTCATCACAGCTAAGAGCTTTACATGCCTGAGTATTCAGCAGACAGATGAGCTGTCATAACGTAAATAACTTAGCGTTAAAAGATTCCCTGTGGTTGTACACATTTAAATATAAATAAATCATTTTTTACCTTCTTGCGACAGTAGGGCACCCCTTTATCAAAGCATAACATACTCACAGTAAGTTAGCTAATGTTACGGATGTTGAACCTGATTTCTAGT
>NC_136935.1:37991780-38021780 GCF_949987615.1 Pollachius pollachius | reverse complement strand
GTGAATGTAAGGTGAGGCATCTGAATCATAACTGCAAGACTGCTTTGTGCACACCGACTGGATTAATTTAGCTAAAACCTCATGAACATGAGAGACTAAATGTTTAGTCTCTCATGTTGCTGAAACCCATTCTGGTATATACCTAGAATAGTACACCTCGTCAGCACTGTCCAATATTAACTTTTGATAGAAGATATCTTCACTGCTAAGGAAAAACCAGGGGTTTCCTTGCCAGAAACCGTGGGTGAAAAAAGGGTCAGGAATCTGTTAAGATTAGAGAAGATGCTCACAGAGCTAAAGACACTGCAGCCTATAGTCTAGCAAGAACTAACCTCAACCAAGCATTAAGGCAGCAAGGCACAACCAATAACTCTGAGAACAATCTTAACAAATATGGTTTGTGATGAGTGCGTCTGTCCGTCCTTCTGTTGAAGGAAATAGCAAACACACAGCTCCACGCGGATATTATTTTCAAAGAGGCTACCACAGGTTGAAGGGCAGCCCTCGCGTTTCATAATCTACTCTCAATGGGTCTGGGTCATAACACAGATACACTTTTTGAAAAAAACATATCGCGCATCAACTGCAAGACACACACACACACACACACACACACACACACACACACACACACACACACACACACACACACACACACACACACACATACACACAGATAACTTCTGTGATGGTCCATAGATGATACACAAGTCCTTGTGTATCATCTGAACCAAGTCCTTGGTTCAGTGAATAGATGAATGGATGAATGGATAACACTGCCTTTGCACACAGAGAAGCACGCCTTCCAAAGGGTGAGGTTTGAAGGAAGGGTTTGAATGTTCAATGAGGCACAGGGAGCAGCCATAATCCACCTGCTTTGGGCAAATATTGCAACAATTTTGAAGCCGTATCAAAAGAGAAACCAAATTTGCTACAAAATCTGGCTTATCAACCCGTCTACATGTATTCTCCATCAAATCCAACTGCATGCTTCACATCCTTATGTGGATGTAAGTACAACATTGACTACAGAGCACTGCACACAGTGCGGCTTTGTTTCAAGTGTATATGACCACACCATCACCCATGATTGGTTTGGTAAAAAGACTATGCCAACTGTGGTCCATACAGCACAGCCAACGCACTGACATGCTGAGACAGACCACACAGATATAGTTTATCTTAACACTGTACAATCCTCCATCTCTCTCCCTCTCTCCACTCACTCTCTTTTTCCTCCCTCTCTCCTCTACTCTCTCTCTCTCTCTCTCTCTCTCTGTCTCTGTCTCTCTCTCTCTCTTTTCTCACTCTCTCTCTCCCTCTCTCTCTCTCTCCCTCTCTCTCTCTCCCTCTCTCTCTCTCTCTCTCTCTCTCTCTCCCCCTCTCTCTCTCTTTCTACCTCTCTTTCTCTCTCTCTCTCTATTTCTCTCTCTCTCTCTCTCTCTCTCTCTCTCTCTCTCTCTCTCTCTCTCAGTCCCTGCCCCCATGCCTTCTGGCCGAAACACTCACTCCAGCCCGCACAGCCGTACCCATGGTTGACAGCGCATGCCTCAGGCCCCCCAGGACCCCCCAAACCTCCATTCTCCGGGTGCCCCCCAAACCTCCAGGGCCCCGTTGCTAACTGAGGTAGTGGGGGGCTTTCCCCTCTGTGGGGGGCCTTTGTGAAGAGCGATCTGCGCCAAGGGTCTGCTGGTTGAGGGGGGGGGGTCTGAGTGTTAATTGAGTGGAGCCCGTGTGGGCTCCCCTGTTCGTGTGTCCGTGCACGTGCCCAGCACGGGGGGGGGGGTACTGCTGACATTATGCCAGCAGTGTGTTGCAGGAGCACCAACTGAGCGCAGTGTGTTTGGAGAGGTTTGGGTGTAAATATTATTCATGTGTTTTTACATGACATACGCGCACACATACACACACAGGCACAAGCCCGTGTACACATACACACACACACACACATGCACACACATATGCACACACACAGGCACACGCACACACACATACACAGACACACACACACACACACATAATGCTTCTCTGAGAGAAATAATTTTGTCAAGTGGAAAGCATTTATTTATAGGGACTTTTTCTTTTATAATCATTCAATAAATGTATGTGTGTTTGGGTCTGATTTTTAATGATCTGGAAGTCGGGTTGATTGAAATCAACTTATGTTGAATACTGAGGAGCGACATGGAAGTTCACCCCTCCCCTCCTCTTCTCCACCCACTCATCATATGAACCACGAGAGAAATTTGAGAAAAACAATTTCATTAGAAACATCGCCTGCAAAGGCTTTGTTTAATGTGTGAGACAGAATGCTTTCAGACCTGCCCAGAAGGTTGCCTGCTTTTATTCTCTGATCCTGTGTGCGGTAAGGACTCTCAGAAAAATGCACAAAGCAACAAAGACATCTTTTTGCTGATTGATTTTATTTTCAGGGGCAAATCGAGTTATAACCAATTTATTTAATTTTTTTAAAACTTTACAAAACGACATACCTCTGCTGCAAACACGTCTATTGGTGAACAGATATGATATATGTGAACATGAAGTAGTTATATTAATTGATCAAAAAGTTAATAAGCACAAAGCTGCAAGATAGCCTTGCACTGTAATGATGAATGGCAGGTTGGAAAGCATGTTTGAGCTTGAATGTACAAAATGTCATCTTCAGCATCGTCATCCCCCTAAACATTATCATCCATACACACGGTTCGGTGATAGGTGAGCTTGTATCTGTGCTCTCACAAAAGTTCCCTAATTTTTCACATCTTCATCGCCATCGTTATCATCATCACCCCCACTGTCATCAACATCATCATAATCACCTTCACCCTCAGCATCACTGCCACCACCATAATCCTCCTCTTCCTCCCCGTCACAATCGCCATCCTCCTCGAACAGCTTGGAGGAATGTGATCACGTGACGGATGTGCGATCACCTGACGGCTGTGTGATCATGTGACGGCAGTTTGATCACAGGGTCTCTACTGCGAAGTTCTTCAGAACAAACCACATCCGAGGGTCCCTCTTTCTGGCCTTCGGGTGGCTAGGGTTAGGGGCTGTCTTGCATATATGGCCTGTGAAGCCTTTTGAGTCTGTCACTGGGGTTAAGAAAAAGGGCTTTAAAATGAAATGGACTTGAGTCCCATATGGTCCTCCATCCTCAGCGTGTTTTGAACTCTGCTGCTAATTAGGCTGCTAATGATCATCTGCATGTACAGCATGTGTTAGAACGTATCATATTGCACTAAGAAGTGCTTGTAATATAAAATGTATTTTAATGTACATCTATTCTAATCGGTATTCTGTTGTACATGTACTAGTACATTGTCAATGTATTATAATTGAATACACTTATTCTACTGTGTATTCTGATGTACATGTAATTGAATTTATGCAGATTTGTAATATTTAAATTTGATATTCGAATATGTGTTCTTGACACATATTTGAACGTATATTTATCGAATGTGTGTTCTATTGTACATGCTCTATAATGCCCATGTCTTCCAAATTGTATTCAAGTGTAATGGAACATGTATTCTAATGTAGTTATGGCCATATAGTCTAATGGGAGATATTCTAATGTACACACATACTACGGACGGGGCAGAGAAGCCTTCCACGGCCCAGGGCGTTGCGCAGGGAATAAATATTTGATATGAGGTTGACCTACTTCCTCTGGCCTGCAATGCCATTTCTCTTTTTATCTCTCTCTCTCTCTCTCTCTCTCTCTCTCTCTCTCTCTCTCTTTTCTTTCTCTTTCTCTATGGATGCACTCCCAAGTAGCTTTTTAAGGGTGTCTGTTAAATTATGAAATGCTAAGGCAAAATTTTTAGTTAGATTTAGTAACAAATTATTATCAAGCCAATAAAGTTATTAAATAAATGCATAATTTATTCAGTTAGATAAAGTGTGGTAAAAATGTCATTGTTTAAATAACAATATATTTTATGGGGGCGAAACCTCAAGGCAGTGTTGAACACATTGTTCAAATATTTGTGTTTCATTTATAGTTATATATTTATATATAATGTCTGTGTTTCGAGGACATTTTTCACGTGCTGTGTTTCATTTTAAATTTAATTCTCAGCACTCCATCTCCTTTGCCTATATCTATATTGCTTGAATTTATGAGGATTCAAATATATATACATAGCCTATATGTATTATTATTGCAATTACGTTTTTATTGCAATTTTTTGCCTTATTAGACTGCTTTCACATTTAGACATCACTCTCTATTCAATGATCTCTCTTTCCTTTATCAAAATAGACTAAAGAACAAGAAGAACCACATTTATTTTTCACAACAAAATTTATTAGAAGAATAGTGGTTTTGAAAAGAAGGTTATAGCATCCAGTGAATACTACCTTACACAACATTACAGCTGAAATGTGAGGCAAAAGATGGCATTTTTTTCCTAATTCAATAAAACATAACCAATCAAATATTTTACACATGCACAAAGACAGATCTAATCAGCGTAGCCAACAATGCAAAATAAACATAACAAAAACAGATCACAGAAAAATCAAATCCTTTTCTTTTTTTGTCAAAAATCACAGACATCGGGAAACCTTATTAATCATCAGTCAAATCAGAAAATCAGTTCTTAAAACAGGAAGAGAAAGAGAAAAAAATCAAAACAAGTAGTGCAAAAATCAAAACTAAAACCAATTACTGTGATTCTTTTCGGCGCTCATTATCACAGACATCAATCATAATAGACTACGTTAAAAGTCCAACATACAAGGTATAAAAAAAAGGTACATAAATAATAGTATAATATGAGAAAAATATTTGTTTTAATTATAAAACTTCTTGTCAAACTGTAAACAGTAGCAATGGGGGGGAAATTAGGTCCATAAGGGTATTTAAATAAAAACCTGTGTTTGGAGTGTGTGTGTGAGAGGTCCACTCTAGCCCAGGTCGAGTTTAGACCAGATCCAGGACGAGACCAGGTCCAGCTTAGACCACATAGATTATAGACCAGGTCCAGAGCAAGACCAATTCCAGTCTAGACCGTTTGACCAGGCTAGACCAGGTCCAGGATTAGACCAGGTCCAATCTAGACCAATGACCAGACTAGACTAGTTCCAGTATAGACCTGGGTCCAGTCTACACCAGTGACCAGACTAGACCAGGTCCAGGACTAGACCAGGTCTAGACCAGGGAACAGACTAGACCAGGTCCAGTCTAGACCTGGCTCCTGTCTAGACCAGGTATCAGACTAGGCCAGGTTCAGACTAGACCAGGTCCAGGTCAGACCAGGGACCAGACTGAGTGTCCACAGGGGTCTCGGGGATCCTGAGCTTTAACTGTAAGCCCCTCAGGGGTCCTGACTGGACCGGAGCGATGAGGTATATCGTCAAAACACAATCTAGTCAGAAAAAAGGGTTTCAGCTGACCTGAGACCCTAGAACCAGCAGAAAGCCATTAGGACTCAACAAAAGCAGAAGAGTTTTGATCTCTCACTCCAACCAAGCTAAATCATCTCCTAGGGAAAATATTCAGTATACAGAAATAAAGAAGCCTCGGTTCCATTCACCAAAAGCCTGGCTTCTTTAATGAGGTACATCTCTGCAGAGTGAACGTTACATACTCTTTTCAGCTTGTTTATGTTACGACTTACTGAGCTTCCTTCTGCACTGCGGCATAAAGGCAAGCTAAACCAGGCTAAGCTAGGAACAAGCCTAGCTAGGAGCCACCGATAAGCCTTCTAGCCTTCTTTCTGCTATACTTTTTCAACTGACTCTAAGACTCTCAAAAAGAGCTCTCAAAAAGAGAGAACTCGCATACCTGTAAAGCCAAAACGTTACTTTGTATTTCTGACGTAAAGTGAATTAAGTCAAACGTTCCATTAG
The DNA here is from genome assembly GCF_949987615.1 of Pollachius pollachius. Classification (NCBI taxonomy): domain Eukaryota; kingdom Metazoa; phylum Chordata; class Actinopteri; order Gadiformes; family Gadidae; genus Pollachius; species Pollachius pollachius. Next base: position 38,015,915 of record NC_136935.1, on the reverse strand, counting down.
GGACAGAACGGCTCTCCACAGCCAAAGGCTGTAAAATATCAGCCTTGTCGCCGACCAAGCAAGTTTGTGTCTCGCAGGACGCCACACGGTTTCCACAATCTTCTATGAGCTGAAAACAAGGCTTTACAAGGTTCTCCCTAAAGCCTTATCAAAAGCCAAAGCCAATGTGTCGAAATCCCTTGTACGCTGAACAGAAGATGTCAGCCGGCACCTGAACAATGTGCCTTGTGAGGACAACTGCCACCTTTCAGTTTTGTCAAGTCTTTCCACCCGGCAGGGTTGTAGTAATAAGGTAGTATGGTATTCAGTCAACGTTATGACCCAGAGGTTCATGGCGACAGTAGTGTTCAGAGCAGTAAATGGGGGGTCGACATTCAGCAAGATATATTCAATGATGCAAGTGTTGTTACTGTTTTAAAAGCAACAAATAAAGCTGTAACGAACGGAGGAGCTAGAGAAAGAGAAAAAGCACGGCTATAGTTTGAACCAAATAGTAAAAACCAAGGGAAGAATACTCCTGTAGTTCGTTGGAAACTCTTTGTGTCAGGGCAGAGAGACTGATGAAACGACAGCTAAGGTGGTGATCACTGCTTGGCCTCGCTGCGGATTAAGAACCTGAATAAGTCTGAGAGAGGTGTGATCGGAGTCCCTGAGGGTGTCTGGGTAATGTAGGTAATGCCTGTGAAGGATGCCAGAATGGAAACCAACTGCCGTTTCTGCCTTTAGAGATGCTAACTTTCAGCTGAGATAAGAGCACAGGTCGATTTTCTCTATGGAAAATTAAATCCAGCTATTGAAAGCAAAAATAGGATAATTGAGGGCAAAAAAGTAATTCTTCTAATTTAGTCATCAACATTTTACACTAAATTTTAACTATTTTTTGTTACTTTACATAAGGGGAACAAATGATTGCAAAAGAGCTTTAGCCCAAAAAAACACTACAAAAGCTGCCTCGTTAGACGGAAACTTCTTCAGAAGAGGACCTTTTTTTGTCTTTTTTAGTTCTCACAAGGAGCCAAACGGCCGGGCCTGTGACAGCATTAAAGTAAAGAAGCGCATTTGGATCAGTTCATCCTCTTCAAGCCAAAGGAGCAGTACGAGGGGTATGTACAACAGCATGCAAAAAGTATCTAAAAGGGGGTTTGGACTTTCACAAGTTCCAACTCTGCCCGCGGGGGCCGCATACGAGAGGGCCATCGCCAGCTGACTGCCAGTGGCCCGCAAATGGGGAAAAACCACGCCCTGCCATCATTTTTGATTCCTGACACATGAGAAGCAACAAGCGGGACCGAAGTCTACGGTGCTGTCCGTGTACACACTCTGCGAAGCCTGAGCTAAAGGCAGGCAAGCGCTGATAGGGTAAAGCAAGTCCTATGTACAACATCAGAGAACCCCCCCCCCCCCCCCCCCCCCACCCCCCACCAGGTCATCTTCATAAATATACTCCTATTTAAAGTGTCCTTTAAAAAATTCCCCTGCCCCCTTCTCCTTGATCACAATCAGGATTGACAAGACTACAACTACACTACTTCCATTACAACTACTTTTGTTAACAAAAAATTAGGTAGGCCCCAGCCCTGCTTCCTATGCTACACGCTGGGGGACGAGAGAGACCAGTCAGAGGAAGAAACAATAGCTTGCAAGAGACTGTGTTTTTTTTTGTTTTTTTTCACTTACTTTTTTACTAACTTACTGCACTGGACGTTTTATAATTTGCTTCCCTGAATCATCAAAGGAAAAGGTGCATCCTTTTCTGAAAAAAAGTACATGATATTAGAGATTTATATATGCATGTGCATTTTTGTCTGTGTGTAGCTTGTATAGGTATATCTATGTGCACATATAGCGTACTTCTTATTCTTAAATATGTATAGCTAAATTAGAGGTTAGTTGTGTTTGTGTTTTTACGTTTTTACATTCAGTTCTTAACAATGATAAGAGTAGATAAAGAGATACAGACACGAGGTAAAATGGTCTTCTAAAAGCGCAATTCCCGTGTTCACATCTTTTCGTTCCCTAGCCCACCAAGTCTCAAACCTCCAGCGAGGCAAAACCAAATGCTCAGATTCACACCAAACCAAACAGCGGACTGCATGGGGAAACTTCCCGCGGTAATTTGGCTAATTCAACATGGAGCATGAGGATTGTACAACTGCTTCAAACTGGAGCGAAAAAAACAAGTCCTTTCATTTAATTCAACAAACAAAGACTTGGGCTGCGAAACATTTCAGACAGGAAACACGAGGCGATAAAACAATACAGCGGCGGAATCCACAGGAAATGAGAGCGGTGGACAGGAAATGATAGACAAGCTCTAACAAGATGGACGTCTTTTACATGGAATCGATTTCTGAGGTATTCTGTGTTGTTCATTTTTTTGTTTGTTAGTTCTTTTTGTGTTTTTTTGTTCTTTTCATTTTTTTTGTCTTGTTGCTGCACGCCAACAAACACAGAGAAGGCCGAGGTTGGAGGGCTACTCTCTCTGAAGCCCCTGCGTCCAAACGCTGGAGCCGCGCCTCAGAATGCCCCCTTCCTGGCTTTTGGTAAGAAAAGTATAACTGTTCAGGTCCTCTGGTCCTTACTGGGTTTCACTGGGAGCGCAGAACCACACCACTGCTTGAGATATTCACGTTTACAATCCTTGCTGTTTATAAAGCACTGAAAAGAAAGGTATTTGGCAGAAAATAACATAAGTGTTTAGTGGGGGGGGGGGGGGGGGGGGGGGGGGGGGGGGGGGGGCAGAGCATATAATGCTGGGGTGGTTGCTTCCTTGTCTGTCTGATCCACTATGTATATCTGTATCTAAGTCTATTTGAGGGCTGTGATTAGAGGGTGTTGCAATGGGGTGCTGTGAAGCCCTCAGAGACTGTACTTGTGAACAAGAGGGTTATAAACAAAACGACAGGCAGAAAACCTTCCCATTACCGGCCAAGCATATCAGCCTCAACCGGAGGTCACATGGTGTCTGCCACCTGCCCTGCCCATGAGTAAATGCTGTTTTTTACCTAAAACATGGAAACCAAAACAGAGAGAGAGAGAGTGAGAGAGAGAGAGAGAGAGAGAGAGAGAGAGAGAGAGAGAGAGAGAGAACTCGCTGTCAAGTTATCAAAAAGAAAAAGGAAAACGACGAAAAGGGACAGCACCGGTCGAGTGAGTGTGAAGAGACAAGCGTTGTCAACGGAACACACTGACCCAGAGCCCAAAGACATCCAAACATTCATTAGCAACCCTTTGAAATATTCAACACTTGAAGTGTTGAATGAAATATTAACCAACTTTGTGCATCCCTGTTTGTTAATTTATATACACATATAATGTGTACATAATATCTGAAATTTTGCCCAGAAGACTTCCTGAAAACCTGCTTCAAACCCCACAACCAAAGGATTCATCGTTTCAACATTCGTCTGAGAAGTAAACAGAGAGAAGTGTGTTAGGGTCAGCAGGGCTGATGTTTTTTCCGACCCCGAGAGAGGAAGAGAGAGAGAGAGAGAGAGAGAGAGAGAGAGAGAGAGAGAGAGAGAGCTTCAACTGTTGTCTATTGTCTGGCATGTCAAGCACATAACTCCACGCACAGGCGCTCACCAACAGCCCCTAACGCATGTGTCAGAAATAAATGTATCAGAGATTTGCCATTACACCAATTCGTTTCCCCGAACAAAGCTGTGAGCGTGATAGACGGACTGGGAGCTGTGAGAGAGTGGCTTCCAGGGGCCGGACACACCTCTGCAAGGGGAGCGATGCTGCGGGGTAGTCACGGCAATGAAGAACCCACAGCCCTCTCCGACGCAGGGACGGCTTCTTGCCAACGCAGTGTTAGGATTGAGGCTTTGGCGGCGGCCCCCCTTCAGCATTTAAAACGCCTTTAAATTGTCTTGTGCCTGTGCTGGTATTTACTGATCCACCCACCAGGCAGGCAGGTGCATCAAGGCTCTGGCTGCCGCTTAATAGCAGACTGCGTGGACGCCGCCAAGAAACCACCACAAGTTCCAGTGCCGCTTTGAGAGAAAAGGTTTTAGCTGCGCGCGGGGGCGGAGAGACGCCACCCTTCGGGGCTTTATGCCTCCGTCTCAACGTAGATGTTCTGCACCCCCCCACTCCTCCACCTCCTCCCGACCTCCGCCTCCTCTGGCAGCTGTGTCTACTCCTTCTCTCGCCCTCCTCCTCCCTGCTGCCTACCTGTCTGTCTGTCTGTCTGTCTGGCTGTCTACATGTAGGTCGGTCCGTCGGTCTGTCTGCCAATCCGTCTGTTGCGTTCCTATTGCCTGTAGGTAGGTCTGCCTGTCCGTGTGTCTATCTGAACGCCTGCCTGTCTTCCTGCCATCTGTGGAAGTTCCTTGTGTCTGAAATCCGTACAGAAGTGGCGGGGGTGGGAGCGGAGCGTGTGAGAATGTGCCAGAGAGTGGCAGTATGCGGTGGAAATTAAAACATTCCGCTTTCCATTTAGCAGCAACTTATCTCGCCCCGCGCCTGCTTCCAGAGCTCGCTGGCGGTTTCAGAACAGACGCTTCCATTGTCCATGCTAATTGATGTGCTGTTTGTTGTTAAAATGTCATGTCAATTAAAAAATACATATATATATATATATATATATATATATATATATATATATATATATATGTGTGTAAGGATTATTAACTCCAATATTCATGAACAAACTGTTTTTGTTTACATGAAGTCAAGTCTTAAAATTGGATTTCAGATTTCAGGGGACAGGTCTAAATGCCCCTTAGGCAGCCGATGGGTCAGGCTATAGTAAAGGCTTTGCGACCCTGCGCAGTCGAATAATAGCGCCAGACTTGTGTAAGGGATTTGAGCAGCGGACAGATCCACGCGAGGGGTGAGGGTGGCGGTGTTGATTGCGGCCGCTCTGAAGCATTGAAGAGGCGTGTCTGCCCTTTAAGGTCTCCACGGAGCGCTCTCCACCTCCCCACAAGAAGCTTTGACATTTAACACGCTCGGTCCCCCCGTAGAGGCACCTCACGGTGAGACCATCTCCTCATCTCCGCTGCCTCAACAGGCACACGGGCAGGAAAATGACGAGGCAATGCCTGGACAGACAAAGCCGTCAGTTTAGAAGCGGTGCAGGTAAAAGGTTGAGACGTGCTTCTCTGGAGGTGCCCTCTTACTGTGCCCCCGGTGGAGAGGGGGCTAGAGGAATGGAGGCTACCCTGCGAGTCCTCCCGTCTCCAGACATGGAGCTAGATCCCCCGGGGGCCTCCGCGGGGGCGATGGTGAGTGCGGTGACTCAAACTTAGCTTAACTTCACCGAGATGCTTACAGGCTCGTCTCCAGAAAGCATGTTTCAAACACGTGTCCCAGACAGCCAGAGCAGGATACCAGTGAGAGACAGCACTACGTGAAGCCAGAGCAGGCAGCCAGTGAGGTCAAAGGGTTCAAAGATAAACAGGTACAAAAGCAGGTCGTACAAACACATCATCCGTTGGCAATGGGTCATAGAAATCCATAAGAATGTGACTTTAAAAAAAGTTCTTTCCTCTGGGTTGGGGCAGCGACCAGATTGGCCAGCCAATCGGGTCAGAGAGAGTGGGGAGAATCGGCCCTTAGAGGGCCGATTCTCCCCACTCTCTCTGACCCGATTGGCTGGCCATCGGGTCTGAGAGAGTGGGGAGGCCCTTAGAGGGCCCGGAACCAGCATCCTGAGGGGTTGCTGTAACAACACACATGTAGCCAGCCCACACACACGTGCCAACCTGATGAAGAGAGAGAGAGAGGGGGGGGTGTGCGTTAGTATATGTGTGTTTGTGTGTGTGGGAGTGTGTGTGTGTATGTTTGTTTGTGTGTGTGTGCTCTTGTGAATACAGCTGTTTCCCCACCCCCTCCCCTAACAATGGGAGATGCCGTCCGCTTACCAACAACCAACAACAACATCAACGACAACAGCAATACACTCATTAAACACGAACATCGACAGAAAATGAAAAGAATGAAATAAAAAAAACAACTGCATCAAACAGTTACATCTGAGCAGAAATCTGGTGTATATTTTTTTTGGTGTGTTTGTCTGTGTGTGTGGGTGTGCGTGTGTGTGTGTGTGTGTGTGTGTGTGTGTGTGTGTGTGTGTGTGTGCGTGCGTGCGTGCGTGCATGCGTGTGTGTGTGTGTGTTTGTTGAGTTGGTGTACAATCAGCTGCTTTGAAGTGGTTGGACCTGAGGTATGCTTGACAACCAAAACGCAGCATGACCATGACAACGATCCCCCCAGCCCTCCCCCTCCCACAGGAAGGGAAGAGCTCCGCCATGGCGTTCATAGAAATATACACAAACGTGTGCACGTGGTCAGAGGGTCTCTGCTGCACGTGACAGGCCACCGATGAGGGTGAGATGGCCTGCCCTTCTTGGCCAGAAAGTGAGGTTTCGGTCGTTGCTTTTTTTTCCGCTTAAAACATTTTTTCTTCTTCTTCATCTTCTTCTTTTTTTTCACCGTGTGCGTTTTTTGACAATCTCTCACACGCTAGAACAGAAGCAAAACAAAGAAATATCCCAAAATATACAAATGAACAAAAAAATCGGATTGGCATACGTGAAGACACAGAACAGTGAAATAAATAGATATTTTCATATGTATAGAGGTCTGTCAGTTAACATCTGAGAAAGTTACATTTTTGTGGAGGGAATAGTTATTCCGTTTGGAATGCATCATTAAAACAACTTTTTTTCGAAAGACATTGATAAGACAGTAGATTCAAAAATAAAACAAAAATACACCAAAAAATAAATGGGTTAACTTCTCCACCTGTCCCTCATCTCCCGCCTGGGTCTCTGCTTCGAGATTGTGTGTGTGTGTATGTCTAAGTAGCACACACACACACACACACACACACATACGTCTCTCAGGTTTCTAACTGGAGTTTCCCGTTATCAACCAAAAACAGAAGAGAATAGGACATCATAGATAAACCTAATAGGAACCCTGTTCTCTCCACGGGTGTGTCAAACCTAATTCTTCTGCTCCGGCCTCAGGCTGAAACCAGAGGAGGGAACTCTGTATCTGGTTGGGAATCCGGAAACATAAAGTCGCTGTGTGTGAGAGACGGCACAGACAGCACAAGCATTGCTAAATCCCTGCTGTTTCTATTATATTCTTTTTCCATAAGTCTGCCACTCATATAAAAACAAAAAAGAAAGAAAGAAAGAAAGAATTTCCTTAAAGGGCTTTGGATGTATTAATGAGGCTTCTCCCCTGGTCTCAGGAAAGAGGTGAACAAAGCCAAGCAAAAAACGTGATGAAATGAACCAGCAACAAAAGAAGGAGCTTATTACATATTTCCCAGAGTATCGGCTGTCCTGTCGCCAGGTTTACCTGCGAGGGACCCGAGTTTGAGGCACGGAAAGAAAAACGTTTTTTGTTTCCAAGATTGAGGTATAATGCTTGGTCACGTTCAGCCAAGTGGGTGTATAGCAAAGATGTCTGTTCCAGTCCATCTAGTGCAGGTAGTTAGGTCTGTGTTCAAACTTAAAAGGTATTGCTGCCCCTACTCCTGGCTCGTTCCTGAGTCGTTTTACAGTACTGAAGGCTACTGGTGCGTGGCCACATCAGAAATACAACGCGGGATCGGAAAAGGAAATGCAACGAGGAAAACGGTTTAAAATCAGCTAACTGGGCCGTATCTTTGAGTCAAGCTCGGCGGTATGAGGTTGGGCTGTTCAACTGTGCGTTACATTCATAGGATGAGGTTTATATGGATATCCATGTATAACATATACGTATATGTGTGTCTGTGTGTGAGTGTATAAATAAATGTATAAATAGATGTTTACTGCTTTTTTTTCTAGAATATCATTGATAATGAGGTTTTTGTTTATCAAGAGAATGAGGTGAGACTCAGGTAGAAAGAGAACGGCTTCGGACAGGGAGATTCGTTAACCAAAGAACAATAAGAACAATCCATAGATCAGCGATCCATAGGTGAACAATCAATACGAAAACCAAAACGTGGAATAGGACAAATACATTTTCAATGGCGTGCACCTCATTAGATCCGGCTGCATAATGGAGCTTGCTTTAATCTATTCTAATGAGTATAATTATTACAATAAATCCGTTTTCTAATTAATTAATTCCAATTAACGGTTCTTTGTGACGATTAGAAGGAAAAGAGTTTGGCCTTTTAGAAATTCCCCTCACAGGGGAGGTCAATGTAAGTGCTCTTGTAGGGAAATTGTCTGTGCACTGGATCACAGTATAAGTGCCAATTGTACTAGTAATTAGACACGGAAACATTGATGAATCGTATGTCCAAATCATAGTGTGAAACCATCTGGCGTTGAGTTTTTGAAAATCAAAGGGTTTAATTACTTTTCAACAACCAGATTTACATTTTTGCTATGAGCATTGTCTTTGACGCTAGAATGGACCACTGTCCCCACTCCCACGCACCTAAATCTCTTTTAGACACTTCAAATGCTCGGCATTGTCAAAGTGTTGGACGCATTGCATGCATGAGGTTTGGCCGCATGCTGCTCTCTGCCGTCGCCGAGGAAACCTGCTCGCAAGCCTACTGCCATCAACAGAGAGAGTTCAGTGAAGATTGTGTTTATCAAGGGCTACAAATGATTAGTCATCGTATTCTGATTAATTGATTTGTTTCAACGAGGTATAGATTCAATCACTTGATTTACTTTCGTTAAATCACTACCTTGTACTGACTTACTCCCCAAATATCAGCCGAAACTAGACGGGTGCATGCCATTTGAAAAGCAGGAACAGAATAACAATCAGACAATCAAAATCGAATAAATAAAATACACAATACAGTTCAAGAGATAATTTCATCTGATCTGAAATGAATACAACAAAATACAAAAAAAGAAAGACAATTGTCATGTTTTAAACCTGGTGGGCTGGGTGAGCACTAGGCAGTGTCAGGGGCCAAGAGCAACATTACCACAGGCCGAGAGTACGCTAAAAGCAGATTGACGCAGATAAAAGCTTTTTTCCTAATTGTTGTTTTTTACTCATAGAAAAGTGTATTTTTCTTTTTTAAAGGTTTTTTCTCACTTCCTGAAATGTGTTTATGGTTTTCCTGTCTGTCCCTGGTGCTTTGGAAGGGGCAGGGCAGAAGACTAGATAACAGGACAGAAATCAACTAGTTCAAGGTGTCATCCTGTGGCTTTGTGGTTTTGAGGAAAAAGTGTCTGAGATGCCTCAACCATACCACAACCAAAACAAAGAACCATGCATAACCTCAGACATCTAAACTTCTCCCTGTCTCCTTGTCAAGTTTCAGAAAGGTGCTATTTCAGAAATTCATCGGCCCAAACTTCAAGCCCAACTTAAGTGTGTCCTTAATGATTTGCCGCTGTTATTGTCTGCCCTACAGCCAAGGGCGTAGGAACCGGGGGGGACGGAGGGGACATGTCCCCTCCAATATCGGAGACAGGCGCATTTGTCCCACCTAAAAATTATACCGGATCTGTCAGGTTTCCGATATGTGTCCCCCCCAATGTTAAACTCATTCCTACGCCCCTGCCTACAGCTAAATCTCACCAATATCCCGCGGTCCTCGATACCCCTCTAAGCTAACATGAATGATACGCCTCTTCTCCTGCCTCTAACTTATAGGTCCTGCAGGAGATGTTGTCGTTCTTAACCCAAGTTGTCTGCCTCAGTTACCCTGAGTTGAAAATAAATTCGGAGTAGCATGAGGATTACAATGGCTAGTAGTATCTTAAACACACCATGCTGAGATTAACGCCAAATGATCGTCACTTATTATTGAGATGAATTGCCCTAAAAACTTGAGTTCCTGAAACTTGTCTTGAACTCTTAAAATCAACTCAATAGGTGGGATTTGGTCAAATGTACCAGTAAAAGAGGTTAGGGGATCTATTAGCTTTAGCCATTTAGCTAGGGTTGGCTGAAAGCTGTCCGCTGCAGCTAGTTTAAGCCTTGAAAGGTAGATAATCAGCTTGATAGCAGCAGGGTTTCACATTCTGGTCCTGTGAAGCCCATAGCTAGCTCACCAGCTAGCTTCATCCAATCGTCCAGGGATGAGCTGAATCCGCTCCCCAATAGGAAAGCAATCTGAGGGACACCAGGTCAAAAGGTGTGACACTGTCAGAGGTACATGAGGAAGCAGTCAACCTAAAAATTGCTGATCCAGAATCAGATTCAATTAAAAATTCATGCCTTGAGGAGATACCGGGGGTATCTTGGCCCTAATTCTATATCAACTTCTGCAGGTGACTTGCGGTATCTCTAACTTGGTACAGGGGTACGGAGACAGACCATAATAAGTGCATGATGCTAGGGCAAAATGCCGAGGTAACCTAGTCTGTAAGCGCCAGACCCAAAGTGTAGTGCAAAAGAAAGCAAATAATGAGTTAAAAATAAAGACAGAGGAAAAGAAGTCTATGCTAAAAGTCAGTAGTATCTACGAAACTCACAAACATGCATCCCTGAATGACTTTGTGTCTTTTCCTTCAAAAGGATGGGTTAATGTTGCTTTCGTCCACATAGAAAATAGCAGAATATGTAAGGAGGGAAAAAAAGATTGCAGTTAAAGCGTAATGGCTATCTGGCAATTAGAGAGTGGGCTTTGATTTAAAACCCATGTGAGAAATTTCAATTGCATGATTAAACCTTTACAGTTTTCTTTAAAAAGAATCGACAAATCACTTACCACTTAACTAGTCGTCCAATAGAGAGGGGAGGTCTTAATTTATCAGTCTGTTCAAAAGGGTAAAATTTTCAACCTCCCTGCCTCATTTTCTTTAGATTGGAATGTTCGATAGACCAAACTGCATTTAAAAGCAGTGTTGGACCAGTCTAACAAGTTCGGAAAGGGGGGTTGGGGGTTGTTTTTGGGGAGGGGATTATCAGCATGCTTAGAAAAATGTCATTAATTGTCTCATGACTCGTCTCCATTTGCATTTGTTGAGCTCCTGGATCTAAAAGCTGAACAAACGCTTGTATAGTCTTGCTCAAGTGACACATGTTTAAAAAGCCAGACGATTAGTTTAGTATTACTCCAGAATCCTCCTCATCTCTTATCCCTGCATTTGTGCTCACCCAGATACTGCAAAGTAAATTGGCACAAATAAAGCCCCATTTGTTTTGCAAACCACTTCAGTCACTTTGTTTTTGAGGTTTATAACATTTTTTTCTTTTCTCGCCGCTCCATCACTTGGTTTGACTAAATGCTCGTCAGGCTCCTCCCTCCCGGCCTAGTCGTCGGTCAGCTCGGCGGCCGCCAGCTGTGGCTCGTCGTCGCGGGGCGTGGTGGTGGGCGTGTTCTCGGACTCGGCGGCGGAGTCCGGGCCTCCTTCCATCCTCATCATCAGCTTCAGCTTCTTCTTTGGGGGGTTCTTCAGGGTGCCCATGCGCTCCTTCACCTTGTACTCTAAGGTACTGTGCGGGATGCCGTAGATGTTCTGCGCCTTGGACACGCTCATCTTCCCGGTCATCACCACGCCGATGGCCTCCTCCAGGATCTCGCTGTTGTACTGCCGGTACCGGCCCCTCTTCTTCCTGGGCTGCTTCGACACCGAGTCTCCCTCCAGGTCACAGTGGGAGTAGGCCGGTCCGGAGCTGGGATGGTCCAGCTCGGAGGAGCTCCAGTAGTCGGACGCCCCCTCCAGCAAGCCCCCGAGACCTCCTCTGTGGTTCTGCTTGGGAAGGATGGCTCTCAGCTTGCGGCTGAGCGCGTTCTCGGCAAGGCTGCTGCCCCCCAGACCCATGGGCCCGTAGCCATAGAGGTCGGAGGCGTGGCTCTCCCAGGAGAGGTCCACGCCCCGGACCTGGGGGATCTTCAGGTCCACGGGGGGGGAGTGGCCCTGCTCTCGCTTGCTGTCGTGGTTGTGGTGGTGGTAAGCTTTGGAGATCTGCAGGTGGCCGTGGTGGTGGTGGTGCGCGGAGCCCTTGGAGGAGCCGTGGTGGTTGTGGTGGTGGTGGTGGTTCTCCAGGAACAGAGGCAGCTCCTTGAGGTCGCCGAGGGCCCCGCAGAGAGAGCCGCTGGCCTGCTTCAGCTTCAGCAGGTTGTCCAGGCGGGCTTTCCCCCCCCACGGTGACCCAGAGCTCTCCCGGCTTAGGAGTGAGTGGGCTTGCCCGTGGTTGAGCAAACCGACCGACTCCAGATTAGCCAATGAGAGTGCGGCGGGTTGGCTGAGGAGGCGGTGCTTCTGGCTCCGGAGCTCTTCCTTGATGACCAGCGAGCGGGCCAGGGGTGGCTTGAGGGAGGTAGAGCTGATGGAGAGGTCCCTCCGCCCATCCTGCAAGCTCCTTGGTAGCGGGCCGTCCTCCTCGTCCAGGTCCCTGGAGGCTTGATCCAGTCCAATGGATCTCCTGTGGGTGCAAGGCGGAGACACAGCGTTAGCACCGGAAACTTGCGCCTCTCTAATACTAGTGTTCAGAAGAACATGAAATCGTTGTGTTGCGGAATGTGTTTTGCGTCATAATTACAGAGTTCACAGATAAAGTAAGAATTACTTTTTGTTAGCGCACTCCATTGGCAAAAGAAAGCTAATTATCTTGTTTCTTTCTTTTTAATGAGACAATTAATGAAGATGGAAGAAGTAAATTAAGCTAACCTATATTTCTCTTGGAGCTCATTAAACAGATTACCGCTCATACTAAAGCTGTAGACTAAATCAACACGTTTCAAATGGCATGCTTGAGCACCAAAAGTTGCTCTCACTTCATGGAACCAACAATTCATTTCGGTTCACCTCCCCTCGTGTCGTACCCCTGCTGCGGGCTTCCTTGCGGAGTCTATTAATAACCCGTAGCACTAGTGGAGGGACTAATGCTTTTGACAGAGGTCAAGCTACTTCAAACTGTGCGACGGCATTCTCACTAACGATGCTTGCGCTAAATAGGAGGCTGGTGTTGTTTCAGCTTTGGCTCACAGACGCAAGCAGATGAAATGAAACACGTGATTAAAACTTCACCACAACACAAGACAATGACTTAATGTAACGGGGAAAAAGAGAACAAACCATAAGGCTGTCTCTCATTCTTACGACACCACATCAATTGCTTTTGACTCCGGGAAGTCATTCACAACAAATGCTTTTCTTTGTGTCTCAATTACAGCTGGCTAAATCTGTCAAATCTCACACACCTAAATCAACATGTTCTAATTGGGTTTGAAATATCCGCATCTGCATTGCATCCAGTCGCTTATTGAACAGGTGTCCTCGTCAGGATGTACAGACGTTGTATAAGGGCCAGGACTTAGAGCTGCTCGCCTGGCCCCTTCGGCAGCATGTTAATTATTTGAAATGTTCTGCGCGGAGTGCAGAGCGGTGGCTGTTTTTTGAGAGGTCATGTGGGTGAACTGAAAAAGTATTCCCTCAACGCAAAGCCTGAGCTGCCATTAATCCCCTATGTTCTGTAACTATAGCAACAGCAGCAACTCGCTTATAAAAACTGGTTCCATAGGTCCATGTCAAGAAATTGCTTTTTTTTGCTCCAACATTTAGCCGGGGGTAGACAGGCAGACGGATGGACAGACAGACTGACAGACAGCCTGACAGACAAAGATAGAGAGGGAGAGAGAGAGAGCAACAGAGCAAGAGAGACATGAAAAGAAAGCGATATAGATAGAGAGATAGTTAAATAAACAGACTTTATATATATATATATAAATGTATACATATAAAGAAAAATGAAAGACAGATAGACTGACATATATTTAGACAGACAGACAGACAGACAGACAGACAGACAGACAGACAGACAGAGAGACAGACAGAGAGACGGAGGGAAACAGTAGGTAGACAGAGATCTAAGCGCCTATGCTTCATGCTTCCAGCCCCCTCAGTAGGCTTCCTGCGATGGGCTGCTTGGACCTAGTGTGCATTGCGGGGAATCCCTAGCAGGGGGTTAAAAAGGGATTAACACAGGGGGAGGTCTCAGACTTGGTGGAAAACAATGCAGGACTCTCCAGGGACCTGTGAGTCTGCACTCAGAGCAAGCCTACACTTAGCCAGAAGCCGACCGCATACACAGGCACTGTGTAGCTCTGCTGCGAGACACCACTGACAAAGGCAAAGATTATACTTCTATGCTGCTTTCAACAGCTGTATGGCAGTATCAATTCTAATCTATGGGAGGAGATATCAGTTATAATCCAGGGAAGCTGGACGAATACATACTCCAATAATACACAGATACACACACCACCTCACAGATACCACTAGCCCCACCACAATCTACACACACACACGCACGCACACACACACACACACACACACACACACACACACACACACACACACACACACACACACACACTCTCCATCTCCACTGCTCTCTCTCTCTCTCTCTCTCTCTCTCTCTCTCTCAATTCAATTCAATTCAATTCAATTCAAAAAAGCTTTATTGGCATGAGAAATATACATTTGCATTGCCAAAGCAGGTGAACAATAAAATAAACAGCGTTATAAAATAAAAAGTAAAATTCATTTTGTTTTGTGTTTTGTTATAATCTCTCTCTCTCTCCCTCTCTCTCTCTCTCTCTCTCTCTCTGGTTACAGAGGGGCTCCTATAGAGACCACTCTGTGAAGAGCCTTCAGATGGCAGGCAGACGTAACCAAGGTTACCAAATAAGACATGCTGCAGAGCATGCCTTAACCTGAACCTCAAACACACCTTACAACACTATCAAGCTCTAGCTCTATAGCTACATCAAACCATCTCTGTCCTAACACCTAAACTGAGCCATCCCTCTCCTCATTACTCAATTTAACAATCTGTAACCTAATATTTAAACTTAACCATCTCTCACCTAATATCTAAATTTAACAAACTCTCGCCTAATAGCTCAACTTAATCATCTGTAACCTCATACCTAAACTTAACCATCTGTAACTTCATACCTAAACTTAACCATCTCTAACCTAATACGTAAACGTCACCATATTTTACCCAATATCTCAAGTTTATCACTAATTTTATCTCTAATATAATCAAATTCTTACATTTAACCATATCTAATCTAATATCAACATTTAACCATCTCTCACCTAATTTCTCAATTGAACAATCTCTACCCTAATATCAGAATTGACAGATCTCTAACCTCATGGCTAAACATCTATAAAATAATCCTAGAGTCCAAACCACGTCTGACTGATGATCTCATCATATTTCTGATTGGGCTATGAACCATTTGAGTAGCTTCAATCAATTATAGGAAGTAGAATTCTCTACTCATACTTATTTCACTAAATATATATCTTAGCGCAAATAACCTGACAGCATAGATCTAGAGGCCGGTCAGTTCTCAGTATCTCAGTGTCTCTCAATGTGGACAGGTTGATATGAGTTACATTTATCAAAAAGGTTCTAATCTATACAATTCTATCTAACCTATGGATATGTTTACAGGTATTCTTGGGACTGTTCCGTTTTATTGCACATTTTGAATTTCGCCTTTTAGTTCCGCAAGTCAAGAATCACTTGAAGGCATGTGATGACATTATCAATAAATGACAGCTCCGCACTGCTGTTCTCCGTCGATAAAAGCTTGAAAATGGAAATGGATAAAAAAGACCCAGCAAAGACCAGTATTCACCCCTGTACAACATCGCTTCAGGGGCGAGGAAGCTGGCTATGTACGTATATTAACATGTGTGTACATATGAATGTGTGTTTATGATATATATAGATGAAACAAATTTTCTCCAATTGCAGGGAAAGCCTTGGCTATGTGGGGGATGAATGTGATGAAAGTAATTGATCAGAGAGCGGGGGAGGGGAGAGGGAGAGGTATTGATGGTGAGTAGCTGGAGGGAGAGAACCTGATTATACAAACACAGACCCACACACAGGCAGACAGATAGACTGACAGACAGACAGACAGACAGACAGACAGACAGACAGACAGACAGACAGCCAGACGGACAGACAGACCCACACACAGGCATACAGACAGACAGACTGACAGACCCACACACAGGCAGACAGACAGACAGACAGACAGACAGACAGACAGACAGACAGACAGACAGACCCACACACAGGCAGACAGACAGACAGACAGACAGACAGACAGACAGACAGACAGACCCACACACAGGCAGACAGACTGACTGACAGACAGACAGACAGACAGACAGACAGACAGACAGACAGATAGTCAGACAGTCAGACAGACAGACAGACAGATGGACATACGGACAGAGAGACAGAAAGATAGTCAGACAGTCAGACAGACAGTCAGACAGACAGACAGACAGACAGACAGACAGACAGACAGACAGACAGACAGACAGACAGACAGACAGACAGCAGACAGACATATAGACATAGAGACACATAGATAGACACACAGATACACAGCGAGACCGACAATCATACACACAGACAGACAGAAAGACAGACAGTCAGACAGATTGATACAGTAGGTAGACAAACAGTCAGACATATACAGTACGCAGACAGGTAGACAGACAGACAGACAGACAGACAGACAGACAGACAGATACAGTAGTTACACGGACAGACACATACAGTAGATATACAGTCAGACAGACCGATAGATACAGTAGGTAGACTGACAGACAGATACAATAGGTAAACGGACATACAGACAGATAGATACAGTATGTAGACCGACAGACAGCGGTGTCTTACCCCTTGACGGTGGGCGAGGAGGAGAGACCAGGCGAGGTTTTGAGGATGCTGTGATGTTTCTTGGTGGAGAGGTCCAGGACGCCATCTGATCACACATTAGAGATGATGATGATGATGGCCATGTTATTAGTCATATTACTAAGTTTGTTAATATGGGTAAAAGGACATATTCATATATTTGTATATGAATAAAAGAAAGAGAAAAAAATAATTTGATTATAGAGCATCCAAGAATCACGTACACACACGCACACAGGCGCACACTAAAAACACACACACACACACACACGCACATGCACACACACACACACACAAAGACACGCACACACACAAAGACACACATGCGCAATTTCACACTTGCCATCTCCTTAAACACTATATCATTCTCAGCATCATGGGCTGTGTAATCTCCAAAGTGTAGCTAAGCCTATAGGAAAGCAATCCCTCTACCACAACCCACAAAAACACATACACACACATACGCAGGCAGGCACCGACACACACACCGACACATGTAGCAACACACACACACACACACACACACATACAAACACACACAAACACCCACCACTTACACAGACACATACACACACAAGCAGTCAGAATTAAGTGGCATGTAGCAGAACCTTTCTGGCAGAAATATAACATAATATTCACAAGCATGTTTTAATTAGTGTATAATCTCATGGAAATAAGAATCGTGTTTTTGTTTCCTTTGTATCTGCTTAGGGAGCGGGTCCTATTGCAATGAGCCATGTTGCACTACCATGTTGTTACAGGAGCCCTGCACGGATACACGGCTCTTGAGAAGACGCGTTTCAGATCCCCCGCTTCTAACTCTACTTTCTCTACTAGCTATACTAACTCTACTACCTCTACTAACTCTACTACCTCTATTAGCTTAACCTCTACTCCCTCTACTAGCTATACTAACTCTACTACCTCTACTAACTCTACTACCTCTATTAGCTTAACCTCTACTCACTCTACTAGCTATACTAACTCTACTACCTCTGTTAGCTTAACCTCTACTTACTCTACTAACTCTATTAACTCTACTACCTCTATTAGCTTAACCTCTACTCACTCTACTAGCTATACTAACTCTACTACCTCTACTAACTCTACTACCTCTATTAGTTTAACCTCTACTCACTCTACTAGCTATACTAAATCTACTACCTCTATTAGTTTAACCTCTACTCACTCTACTAGCTATACTAACTCTACTACCTCTATTAGTTTAACCTCTACTCACTCTACTAAATCTATTAACTCTACTACCTCTATTAGCTTAACCTCTACTAACTCTACTAACTCTACTTCCTCTACTAACTCTACTAACTATACTTATACTACCTTCTACTAACTATAGTAACTCTACTAACTATACCTCTACTAGCTATACCTCTACTAACTCTACTACCTCTACTAACTATACCTCTACTAACTCTACTACCTCTACTAACTATACCTCTACTAACTCTACTACCTCTACTAACTATGCCTCTACTAACTCTACTAACTATACTAACTATACCTCTACTAACTCTACTAACTATACCTGTATTTTATAATGAGGATGTGCGTGGGTGAACTTGTACCTGAAGATAATCCCAAATTCTAAGGGCTAAATGTAGTTGATTTAGTTGATTTTGTAAAGAGTGTGTGTGTGTGTGTGTGTGTTTGTGTGTGTGTGTGTGTGTGTTTGTGTGTGAGAGAGAGAGAGAGAGAGAGAGAGAGAGAGAGAGAGAGAGAGAGAGCAAGAAAGAGAGCGAGCCAGAGAAAGCGAGAGAGAGAGAGAGAGAGAGAGAGAGAGAGAGAGAGAGAGAGAGAGAGAGACAGCTGCTTAAGGTGTGTGGGTGAAACAATGGATGTATGTGTGTTTTTGTATGTATATAAATGTGAATATGTGTGTGTGCCCCCTCACCCTGCTGGCTGGGCTCCAGCTCCTCCTGGGCCTTGCGGACGGTGAGGTCCAGCGGCGCGTCCTGGTCGGCCATCAGCAGCTTGCTGAGCACCGGGTTCTGGGCCGAGGCAGCGGCGGTAGCAGCGCTGCTAGCGCCGCTAGCGGTAGCAGCGCTGCTAGCAGAAGGAGCAGCAGGAGCGGTGGCAGCAGGAGTGGCTCCACCGGCGTTAGCCCCTGCGGTAGCTCCACCCGAGCCCCCGGGAAACAAGGCGGGGGTCCTGGGGAGGATGGAGGTCCCGGGGAGGATGGGGGCCCCAGTGAGGATGGGGGCCCCAGTGAGGATGGGGGTCCCAGTGAGGAGGGGGGCCCCAGTGAGGATGGGGGCCCCAGTGAGGATGGGGGTCCCAGTGAGGATTGGGGTCCCTGTAAGGAGGGGGGCCCCAGTGAGGATAGGGGTCCCTGTGAGGTTGGGGGCCCCAGTGAGGTTGGGGGTCCCGGGGGCAATGGTGGAGCCGGGGCTGGGGGCCCGAACGGGTGACGGGGAGGAGGCTGAGGATGAGGAGGATGAAGAGGAGGAGGATGAGGGGGATGGCGAGCTGGGTTCTGGCGGAGGCAGGGCCAGTGGGCTCAGTGGCCGGGGCCCCTGGGGACCCCCAGGGGCCGGGGCCAGAGAGGGCGCTCTCGGCAGCAGGCTTTGGTCCTTGATGGGGGTGTTAGGCGGGTCTTCCTGAGTAGTTTTTGAGGTATATTCGGCAGCGAACTGGCGGATCATTCTGTGCATGATCTCACGAGCCACTAGGGGGATCTGAGGGTCGGAGAAACCTGGCAGTTCTGTGGGGAGACGAACACACAGAGCAGCAGGTGAGTGTCTCGCTGCATCACTTGAAACAAGCATAACTTAACTTATTAAAAACATGCGCTTTACTAATTCCAAACATACAAAATCACACAAACACACACATAGACACTTTCACACAGATTGTTAAGTGCATGGTATGGCCGGAGGGGAAAGTTAATATAATACTGTGTATAATAATGTTTACTAATGTCTCCGTGTTCCAAGTGTGTCTGGTGGAGTTTAATGAAAGCGATTGTGTCCACCTCACTAACTATTGGAGCGGAGAGGGGGAGATGCAGCAGAGGTTGGCTGACTTCCTGTTATGCGAGCGAAGTGAACGGGGGCGTGGGCTGGACTGACATGAGAGAGTTTAGACCCAATCACAAGAATACCTGGCCCTGACATCTGAAGGCTTGACACATTATTTCACTTCTCAGCCCACTTGTTCCCACAGAGGTTACCGTCTAGAAGTGACAGAGGAAGAACTTATGTTTGGAGGAAGATGGTGGACCCCTGATCGCCATGGTGCGCTCGTCTGTGTTTAAGTCTCGATAGGTAGGGATGCCTTTGTAATAGGCAGAAATTTACAGCTAAAGAAATCAGCCACTTGATGTCATTTTAGCACACGTCGGTGCTAAATGACAGGGTGAATGAGTTTATCAATTACATTTCCATATGGATCGGATGGAGGAGTACTCTATTAAGAACTGACAACCATAAGAAGTTGTGTGAGTAAGACAGAGGGTCTGAGAACCGTTTCCTTGGCAGTGTTACAGGTTTGCAGTGATCTCTGCACCTCACCACAGTCTTTGGGATAATCTTAGGCAGAGGAAGAACAGAGAACCACGACACGTACGAGGCTATTTTGGAGTCCGGTTTTATGTAAGGCAGGAAATCAATACGGAGACGCTCAAACTAAAATGGATGTTTCATAAGAGCTGTCTAGACCAGGGTCAAAAATAATAGATAATCTCTGGTAGTCAGGGGACACATCTGAGGAACTGTGGATACAGAAGATAATCCTGAGAGTTGGCTTAATCCTAAATAAACTTCCTTGGTTTGTCTCGTGTTTAACATGTTCCATCTTAAGGAGATGCTGCCTTTTGTATCCTTTATTTACAGATAAACTATATATATTTATGCGTATAACCGTAATGTAAAGATAGCCACAAGCTAAATGGGAAGGATTGCACCTCAATAGCACAAATTATAAATTATAACATTTATAAAGAATAAGGAAAAACTAAGAAAAATAAATAAGATAAATTGAACATCATAGTTTATAAGATAAGATGTAGTTATTTCATACCAGATGGGACATTTGGAGAAATAGTTGCTACCTTTTTTAAAAAAAAAAAAAGCTGACTACAACACAGATCATATCATGTAATGTTTACAAATATTATTTCTTGTTGCATTTTGCTCTAAGTCAAACCACTTAGACAAGCTACTCCTCATTCCGTTTTTTGTTTTGGTCTTTTATATCCATCTTTGGGCTAACCTATTTAAAAGCTATCTCCACACTTTATCAGTGTAAAACAATTCAGTATTGACAAGTACAGTAGACTGGATCTATCTATTATGGATTCCTGGCTTTTTAATCAAATGATGATACTTCAGTGTGCAATAACAGGAAGCAAGACGTACTCTGTGTGGTTGGTAATCTCGGCATTGACACCGAAATACCTTACATAGATTGCACACAAGGAATCTATCCAGCTATTTATGAAAATGGCTCAATAAAGTGATTTGAAATTGTGTGTGTGTGTGTGTGTGTGTGTGTGTGTGTGTGTGTGTGTGTGTGTGTGTGTGTGTGCGTGCGTGCATGTGTGTGTGTGTGTGTGCATGTCTTCTCGTCATTTACACATGCAGCTCCAATACTAAGCAAGGCGTGATTGATTAAGGCCTGCCAATCGAATTGACATCTGCACTCCAATCCCAGTGACCGTAGCCTAGGCGCAAATTAATAAGGCACTATTTCCTGGCCGAGAAGCATTACTCTTCTTGTATTGATAAACCAGCCAAACCAGCCAAACCACAGACAACTATTACATTGTGTGAAAACCACAGTGTTCTTATATACATATATTGCACAGTGTTGTTATGTATATAGATGTATTCTCAGAATCTCCTTTAGTAATTTTTCACTCTTCACTTTAGTCATAAATGTACGTTTTTTATTCGTATATTTATATCTCATATAATATATTTAAATTTGACTACTGTCCTGTGGTTTCTGCTGGGATTAATAAAATCCCATTTTATCTAAGCGTCTGGAAACCAAACCGTTACGTCAGCGCCAGCACAGAGAAACAAATACCTACTACTAACTAATAATAACACACTTTCTTGTCAAACAAATTTTATTAAAAACCTTATTAAAAACCAAACCTTATTAAGAAATAATATAATAATTGAAAAAAGGACACGATTTCAAAATATGTTCAGTTAGAGTTGTATAATTACACCGGCATTGAGTGTTTTTTCCACTGACTGGAATGCTTATCTAATGAGGTAGGAGAGATTTCAAACAATTACTGAAGAGACACAAATTTCAAATTAGACAGTCCTATATATATTACAGAAAGTTACTTACACAAAGGAAGAAATCTCCATAAAATCGGATAAATACCTTATGATAACATTAATTATGTATTTCTGGATTTTCATATTCATCTGTTGTGTCACATTGATGTCTTTTAACTGTCTGGCTAAGCATTATTTATAATAAATAATAAACGTTTACGTATAATTTCTTCACGCATAAAAGCTATTCACATGCTTGTGTGTGTGTGTGTGTGTGTGTGTATTTTTGACTGTACCTTTCCTGTGCAACACAGCATTGAGGAAGTCTTGTGCCTGCCTCTCCAGACAGATCCTAGACTGCTCTTCACTCTGGTTCACCGGGCTGTCCACAACACTGTCCTCTTCTGTCCGCCTCTGTTCACAAACACACACACACACACACACACACACACACACACACACACACACACACACACACACACACACACACACACACACACACACCACGGAAGAACAGGTAATTCAAGTTAATAGAGTGTATTGCGCTGTTGCTCCAGTTTGCTGATAAGGGTATGTTTATTCAAATGTAATGACTAACGTGACTAAGCTGCCGTTAGCATGGTTGTGGTTCTTGCTGCTCAAAAGGAAAAACATATGAAAAGGCCTCACATCCGCATTGAACTCATAAGAAGTTCTCAACACAACTCGGAATCTATTCAGTTTCCACTTTTTGGCAAAGGCAAAATATATGTTTACAAATCAATAAGAATGCTGAAAAACCAGACGATTTTGACAACTTGCGTTATCAACATAATAGCATTTACATTTAAATCAAGCTTTTTGTTGAAAAAACGCTTAAAGGTACGGAGGCAGCTCACAATAAAACCAGAGATTAAATATGCAAGTGAAACGCTGGCGATCTTTATCATTCTTTTATAATTGCTTCTTCAAAACCATTCCATGCATTATATTAACACACATAAAATCCATATTGAACCAGAATATTTAAACCAAAACTACAGCAGTGGCCTCTGAGACGTAGTTTTAGGCAATTATTTTGATGTCCCAATGGATTCACCCATAGTCTGAGGGGGGGGGGGGGGAGAGAGAGAAGGAGGCTATGGGGAAGGGGGAGGAGGAGGGGGGAGGAGGAGGAGGAGAAGGGTAATGGAAAGGAGGACGAGAAGGAGAAGGAGGAGGATGAGGACGAGGGGGGGGGGGGGGGGGTGAGTTGAGAAGAGAAAGAAGAAAAACTCAAAAGATCTCCCCGTCGCAACGGTTTCCCCAGAATCGAGTCACAACGCGCCGCGGTTGTCTTTACAGCTCTTTATTGCGGTCACAGTCTCCGAGCACTTCACACAGTCACGTTTAACTGAGGTTTCCAGAGATCCCCCCCAACGTCAAGCCCCCCTCCTCCCCGCACTGGCATCAAACCAGCAGAGCCTGGAGAGAGTGTGAATAGCTGGGATCCTTGAGCACCAGAGCACATTATGAGCAGAGCAATAGGTGTCATGTGGAGGGACGTATTATGATGGCACATTAAACATGGCGTGTTAAGGATTTGTATGGAGCACAATGAAGGTGGAGCAAAAGCCATGAAATATGAAATATTATCAAAGAGGGCAGAGGGGACTGATTCTGTCAAGAAGGGCCATATGCCGGAGCTAACACAGACCTCCATTCAACCGTCTATCTGTCTGCCGGCTGTGTTTAATGCTCTCTCTCTCTCTCTCTCTCTCTCTCTCTCTCTCTCTCTCTCTCCCTCTCTCTCTCTCCCTCTCTCTCTCTCTCTCCTCTCTCTCTCTCTCTCTCTCTCTCTCTCTCTCTCTCTCTCTCTGCTCTTCATTTGCATGGGTGCAAATCAATGAATCAATGGACTACGCCCACCGTGCCTCCGCTGGCATTTTAAACACATAGTTATAAACTGGGGGGAGGGGGGTACAGATGGGGAAGGGGGAGAGAGAGAGAGAGAGAAAAAGGGAGAGATGCGGGGATGTAAAGGGACAAATATACACACAGCCCATATTACGAAGAGAGAGAGAGACAAAGAAACGAGAGAAAGGGAAACACTCAGAAAATGCATGCATAGACATATAATGTGTGTGTGTGTGTGTGTGTGTGTGTGTGTGTGTGTGTGTGTGTGTGTGTGTGTGTTTATATGAATGTGTTTGCGTGGCATATGCGTGCATGCATGGGTGTGGGTATTTGTTTGTGGGTGTGTGTGTTTGGGAATATTTTATTTATACATGTGTATTATCCG
>NC_136935.1:37954374-37986580 GCF_949987615.1 Pollachius pollachius | reverse complement strand
AAGGAGAGGAAAAAACATGGTTAAGTTTCAGCAACAATACAGAGCATAATTTGTAATTATTTTAGGGGATAATTTGTCTGAGAGGAAGAATCTTGAGAGTCGTGATAGGGTTGTGATTTGTCTGTTTGGAGCAGGCTTTGATGTGACTGGAGGGATGAGATGAGTGATGTGATTGGCTGGATGAGATAATGGTGGAAGAAAATACCTTGCAGGCTCAAAAGTGGACCAATGTAGGTCATTTGTTACGTCAATCTGAATGCCTAAAAGCACACACATGCATGCGCATGCACACACACGCACGCACGCACGCACGCACGCACGCACGCACACACACACACACACACACACACACACACACACACACACACACACACACACACACACACACACACACACACACACACACACACACACACACACACACACACACACACACACACACATAGGCACTTTAAGAGCACATAGGCATGTGTTCTTAATGTGCCCAACATCAATATTGGGTCATTTTGGTTTCATCGTCGAGCACATTCCATGGTAGGACAGCTATAAACGATATGACATACCATCCACACACACACATACACACACTCAAACACACGCACGCACGCACCCACACACACACAGACACACAGACACGCAAGCACGCAAACACACACAAGCACACATTAAGAAATGATCATATATGAACACTCACACACACACACACCCTCCCCCCCACACACACACACAAGTACACACTATCGCACACACACATTAATGTAAACATTTATGACACGTTCATACACACACATAAGGCTAAAATCACAAGACCAAGATGTTATGCTGCTGTGCTTTACAGCTGAGCTTAACAGCTTTTGTCTTAAGCAGTAAACTAGATTGTTGGCTAGCTCCATATCTGGACAATAGTAGCACGCACCACATATACAGATATACCACACAAATGCAGCCCTGCCCCCACAACTACTGTCCTGCCCCACAAATACAGCCCTGCCCCCACAACTACAACCGTGTCCCCACAAATACAGTCCTGTCATTACAGATACTACCCCGTCCCCACAACTACAACCCTGTCCCCACAAATAAAGCCCTGTCCTCTCAAATACAGTCCTGTCATTACAGATACAGCCCTGTCCCCAAAACAACAACAACCTGTCATTACAGATACAGCTCTGTCCCCACAAATAGAGTTCTGTCATTACAGATACAGTCCTGTCCCCAAAAATACAGCCCTGTCCACTCAAATACAGTCTTGTCATTACAAATACAGCCCTGTCTACTCAAATACAGTCTTGTCATTACAAATACAGTCCTGTCCACTCAAATACAGTCTTGTCATTACAAATACAGTCCTGTCCCAACAAATCCAGCCTTGTTCCAAGAAATACAGTTCTGCCCCCACAAATACAGTCCTTACAGTCCTGTCCCCCTAAAAAAATGCCCTATTCCCATAATGATTGACATCTGAATAACCATACCCCACACACCATACATACAGCCCTACCATCCATCGTTTCTCCCAAAGAAGATCCTTGCAGCCACAGGGAATGAAGCCCAAATCAGCTGAGAGAAAACAGGATTTATATAACGCTGGCTCAATATTTATTTCATTTGGATCAATATTTCCCTTGATGGGTCGGATAGTGGCTTGGGGTGGAGGTGAAGTTAGGAGGGTCCCAGGCCTAGAGGTAAGACGGGGAGGGATGTAGAGGGAGACTGAAAGAGAAAGATTAGTGTGCCTGTGTTGTCTTTATGTGTGTGTGCAAATGTGCATTTGTGTGTGTTTGTGTGTGTTTGTGTGTGTGTGTGTGTGTGTGTGTGTGTGTGTGTGTGTGTGTGTGTGTGTGTGTGTGTGTGTGTAGGTGTGTGTGTGTGTGTGTGTGGGTGTGTGTGTATGTGTTTGTGTACCTGCGTATGAGTATCATGTATGGGGTAGAAGCCTTCAGATAAACAACATTATGGATCTACATGTGACGTCTTCATGCATGCGCCCGTGAATGTGTGTGTGTGTGTGTGCGTGTGTGTGAGTGTGTAATGGACCCATGTGCCAGCCTGCTGAAATGTTTTTGGTATTTTGTTTGTCTCTGTGTCCACTGGGTCATGGCTATATATAGAAGAGTATGAAGCATGAATAATTTAGCATAAGCCTCGACCTGCGCACCCAGCCAGACCCGGGACCAATCAATACCCCACCTGGAGAGAGGAGGAGGAGCGAGGAGGAGGAGAAGGAGAGAGAAGGAGGAGAAGGAGGATGGAGGAGAGAGGACGGAGAGCGAGGAGGATGGAGGAGAGAGGAGGTGGGAGGAGGAGGAGCGAAGAGAAGGTGGAGGGAGGAGAAGGAGGAGCGAGAAGGAGAAGAAGGGAGGAGAGAGGAGGAGAGAGGAGGAGGAGCAAGGAGGAGCGATAAGGAGGCGGAGCGAGGAGGAGCGATAAGGAGGAGGAGTGAGGAGGAGCGATAAGGAGGAGGAGCGAGGAGGAGAGAGGAGGAGAATGAGGGAGGAAACGCGAGAAGGAGGAGAAGGAGGAGTGAGGAGAAGGAGGAGTGAGGAGGAGGAGGAGAGAGGAGGAGGAAGATGAGAGGGGAGGGGAGAAGAGAGAGTTGAGGAGCAATTAGGCGGTGAGAAGGAGAGGGGGTGAGGAGCAGGAGAGGTGAGGAGGAGGTAGGTGAGGTGAAAAGAGATGATAAAAGGATAAAAAATGAAGGAAGGAAGGGTATAGGGAGAGGAGAAGGAGAACGGAGCAGAGAGAGAGCAGAGTGATCCCCCTGTACGTAGTCAGATGGTTAGCATTTAGCATTAGCTCCACAACTCTATAGACTTTATACCTTCCAGATAATACAAACAATAATCTATTTGATTCTGCTAGGTTCTGTGCAATAATACAGGTACAGGCACATACCAATAAAGGGCAGTTAGAGAAACAGAATTTTCCCATTACAGCCCCAACAATACCAATACAACTGATTTGGGGAGAATAGATGTTTAATCTAGAATTCATCTCAGAGCGCTAATGATACCGGCACAGAACTGACCGGTCGCCTCACTGCCTTTGCTTTTACCCCGGGAAGGATCTCAAATTGCCCAAAATACCAAATCCTGAACAAACCTTTTAAGGATTAAGCTGTTGAAACAGCCAACCTCGATTATCTGCAACAAGTCTTGTAGACAAGGAAGAACAAGTCAAAGCTGGGGATACGCTTGCAGAATTGTACACGGTCTAAAGCAAGGCTGGTTTACATATGAAATGTGAATAGATTCGAAAACAGCACAATGGCTTACCATTTTGTTTGATGGAATAAATAGGGTAACAAAGGTTTGACCTTGATGCACCTTTGCCACCGAGCCTGATTGACAAGTCTTTATTTCCCTTCTCAAAGAAAGTAAAGAAAAATAAAATTGATCAAAGGTGAAGAATAAAAGAAGGTGAGATATAATAATAATAATAATAATAATAATAATAATAATAATAATAATAATAATAATAATAATAATAATAATAATAATAATAATAATAGCAGAATAAATATATTTTAGTAGACATTGACCAAAACGCAATAGCACAACAGGAGTGGGTAAATATTGTGTATACATTTTCTCATTTAGCCTAAACTTTTATCCAAAGCTCAAATTGTAGCTACAAAAATGATACTGAACTATTATGTAAAGTTTGCATTAAATATCAACAAAATATGTCAAGTTTGCTTCTTCTCTTTCTTTCCTTTTCACATACTCTCGCTAGGCCTATCATAGGCTGTACTGATTTACTGACCGCCATCTCTGTGGCTGATACACACTACACATGTAAAAATGTGCACGCGCACACACACACACACACACACACACACACACACACACACACACACACACACACACACACACACACACACAAACGCACTCGCATCCACATCCACACACAGAAGAAATCACACGAATCACACCCCATTTACATTCACACACACACAAGCATAAGGTTGAGCTGGATATTGCTGTGGACAGTTCAATACAACGCTATGTTATTGTTTAAGGCAACTCATGGCCAATCTTACAATGAATGGCAGCCCAATTGCTAATAATTCTGTATGGTTATAAAAATCCTACCATATAATTCTATACAATTCTATTTTAACAATTCTTCATAATTCTATATACTGTAGATCATTCTACATAACTTTATAATATATATAGAGAGATATTAGTATGTATATAATATATCTATTTTGTGTATAAATTCTATCTAAGTATATATAATTCAATCTAATTATACTTTGTATGAATCATTCCTTATTCTTTCTGATCCTCTAGAATAAACTCTATAGTTAAATATACAATTATTGATGCACTTAGACACAACATCAGTGATGGAACCTGGGTATAAATCGCAGTACGATTTATACCCAGGTTCACAATTTATAATCCTACATAATTTACAATATTTTTTACAATGAATTCTATATAATTCCATATCTTGCCATCTCATATGCTAGCCAGTGACGGGAGAGGAAGACACAAAGAGAGAGACAGAGAGACAGAGAGAGACACTCAAACCCATCCGGTTCAGCCATTTAGAGACAGGATTAGCTCACTATTATTTGTGAACAGTGCTGCCTGCCCTGTTGGAAGGCAAGTAGGACACCATTCCAGTTCCACAAGACAATGTATCGATATAAATATCATTAACATAATGAATTATACTACACACACTCACAGTACTAAAGCACACATGCGCCCACTGAAGCACAAACACACACACACACACACACACCCCCACACACACAAACACACACGCACACACCCTCACACTCACAAAGATAGACAACCATAGACAGACAGGTAATCAACCTGACATGAGAAGTAAACCCTAAAAAACACATACTTTATAATGTTTATTAAGGGAGGGAAAAATACGTAGGGCTCCGTTCTGATATAGCTTTGTTCTCATAGGAATCTCTTAGGATTATTTTCTCTATAAGGGTCCACACATTGCCCAAAATAAACACAGATATTCAACATTAGAATTTTGGCAAAAGTTGGTCAACGCTGATTTGGGATGTTCACTAACGACAGAACAAGATTTCACCCGACAACCACCGATAACCCCCTACTGGTCGGGCACACTGGCCGAAGGTTGGTGCTTTATGCTAATCACTAGGGAAGTGTGCAAGCACCTCTAGGGCTCTCTCTTGTATGGCTCTATTCTCCTGGCTCTGCTGTCTCACATATCTATTCTAGTAGAGCCATATTCTCCAAGGAATCTATTCTCTTACGGCTCTTTACTCTTTGGGAGCTATTCTAATAGAGCTATATTGTGTTAGGGCTCTATTCTAGTAGAGCACGTTTGGGCACTATTTGAGTAGAGCTATATTTTAGTAGAGCTCTTTTGTCACAGGACTGTATTCTCTTTGGGCTCTAATCGAGCAGAGCTCTACTCTATCTAATAGTGCTCTTTCCTCATTGAGTATTTTAATAGAGCTATATCTTAGCAGAGATCTATTCGAATAGAGCTTTATTTTGGCAGAGCTATATTCTTGAAGGGCTTTTTATTGTGAAGCCACATAAAAGCTGTAGTGAATTCGTTTTTGGCCAGCTATCACGAAGGACACTGGGAGATATTATTCTCGGTAAACGGTACTTTTACCGAGATTATTAGGTACTTTTAACATTTGTATATTCCTCAAGGTAAATATATGTTACCATGTCGTTATTAAAACCCACTTGTAACACTTTTTTTGTGAGGAGAATTCAAATGAAAAAAAGATACTGTGTCCAGGTATTTGCTTTATATTAATGCTCATTCTATTCCTGAATTCGTTCCCATTTCATAAAAGGTGAAACCTTTTTTTTAATAAGCAAAGGAATAAAGGAAGGGCAAGGTGTATCTTATCCTCTGCGTCTTATTGAATTATTAAGTGGCCACCTGAAACCAAACGCCCCCTCACAGCCAACCTGGCTTTCTAATGTTCTCTGCCATGAGAGAAGGTTATGAAAAGAGTAATGAATATATTTTTGGCATTCCTGATCAGGCTAAGCAGCATAAAACCTTCACCCCAAAGGGAAGGCCACAGTCTCCAGAAATCCTTTTCATTCCCTCAAACACTGCACACTGCGTTCTCAGTCTTTTTTCCACAACACAAGTGCAGTTGTTGTCTGCCAGAGGCCGCTATGCATTTAAAACCCAACAGAGAAACACCACCTGAAACTAAAAAAACATCAAACTATTGATACTTCTCAGAGTGGAGAGGAAGGAGGGCTGAAGAGGAGGAGCGGAGGGGTGGATAGAAAGGGTCGGAGTGAAGGGGCGCAGAGAAAGGGAGGAGTGGAGGGGAAGGAGGAATCAAAGAGGAGAGCAGAGGAGGAAACGGGAAGAAGCAGAGAGGAGAGGTGATGAGAAGCGTGACGAGGGGAAGCAGGGTCCTAATGCACCTTACAGCAACCCACGGGTCTGCGGTTGCCTCAGGGTCAAGGCAGATTAA
Source organism: Pollachius pollachius (assembly GCF_949987615.1). Lineage (NCBI taxonomy): Eukaryota > Metazoa > Chordata > Actinopteri > Gadiformes > Gadidae > Pollachius > Pollachius pollachius. The sequence continues at coordinate 37,980,114 of NC_136935.1, read as the reverse complement.
ACGGCCGGGGGGGGGGTGAGGGACTCGTGGGGGCCATGCAAGCCCAAAGGACTGTGTACTTAGTGTGTTTCCTCCTTCCCTGTGCGGTCGAGGCTCAGCTGCACGGCTGCCGTCTGGTGTCCGTTACAACGATCCCCGTCTCCAGGTACCACACAGACCGGCGCTGCCGCGGCTGCGTGGCACGACGCCGGCGACGGCGCGCTGAATCCCCTCGTTAGCATGAAAGAGGCGCCGAGCCACAGAGCGGCCGCCTCGCGTCCACCCTCATTATCTATCTTAACGCGAGGGGCCCCAGAGGCCCCGGGCTCAAGGAATCAGGTAATGATGGCTCCGCGCACCGGGGAGGGGAAGGCAGGGAGAGTGAATTCCATTCATACAGAAGTTTCAAAGAGTAACGTGAAAAGAAAACAACAATAAGATAAACGAAAAGCCGCAAGGCACAAATTAGGATGTGTTCTTGTTGACAGTGAGGTAATTAGAGATGTGCTTTGAGATCTTTATGATTATGATAATAATGATAATAAGTATTATTATATTAATAGTAATAATAGTAATATTAATAATGTTTTTTTTTAGGAAGCTGAGACAAAGGTATAAAGTAGAATATAGAAAGTCGTTTTTTAGTAGAATACTAATAAATGGCAAAAAAAATCTTCTTAAGCTGACAATAGCAGTAAAATGTGCTGTAAGAGCATTTATTTGAACGCAATCTGTTCGAAATGCCACGGTCACTGATTAGCTATAAAGAGTGAAATGCGCTGTGAGAATATCTGTTTCTAGGTGATTGCGTCTGCCTCTGTATGACACCTTTTGCAATTTACACCACTCTCCGGCTTACTTCTGATCTATCAAAGAATCACTTCCTTGATTTGTTTGAAGAGTTTATATTGCATGTCAATCACGGGAACAGGAAAACAACACTTCTCCAGGGAAACAGAATGTAAGGAGGGGGGGGGGGCGTTTTATTGGCTTGTTTACTTCTCTCTTCTGCTCTCTCTTTGCTCTCAAACCTTATCAATATAACCTCTAAAGACAGTTTAAGATGGAGTGCAACGGATGATTCTGGAACCCATCTTAATATGGTGTTCCCTAACAGTTCACCTCAAATACAGGAAGCAAAACAGAAGCAACCGTTCCCTGAAACCTTGCTCATTCTGTTTCTAATTCTTATTTTGTTGATCTCGTTCCTAGATAGTTATGATCCCAGGTTGAACACCCACAGCGGAGGGAAGAAGGACTGCAAGGAAATAGGTAATGCCGGCACAACGCAAGTCGACGGAGAAAATGAAAGAGTGAATAAGTGATTCACAGAGAAGAAGTGCTCACTCTGTGTTCACGCACACATATATCTACGCACACATATAAACACATGCAACCATGCGCACACATGTACATACACACATACACAGACACACGCAATGACATACACACAAACACACACATACATACACACAAACTCCAAAATTCAGCTCACACGTTGCAAACAATCCCATGCTGCGATTAACAAACGACGTGTTTTCATAATGGCCCTTATTTTTACCATCGTGAGGGAGCCTGTCTGAGTTAAACAGCTCTTGACACTTGACCCTTACCCACCCATCCATCAAGGAGCTTTTGGCTATCAACATCATGATAATAATGACGATGATAATAATAATACTAATTATACTATAATATATAATAATACTAACTGATTATGATAATAGTAAGAATTATTACAATTATAATAATATGATAATAACATAATTGCATTTTTATCATCAGCATAATGGTAATCAGAATAATAATCTGAATAATATTCTGAATATTAATCGGAATCTGAATAATCTTAATCATAACAATAATGTTTAGCAATGTTTACAAAAGTTTGCATTTTACTATTAACTATATATTAATTGTATGAGATGCACGATTAAAATTAATATACTAGTACAGGATATTTTTGTTCCATTTGCGAGGTTGTGTGCAGGCATGTCTCTTTTGTTCCACACTGAAAGACATATTTGAATAGGACAGGTTACTACACACTTACTCTTACTCTGAAAGTCTGACCTACAGAATTCATCAATGTTGTATTTTTAGATGTGTTTTAGGGTAGCTCAGGGTTGTTAAAGTTACTCTCAAACAATCCGACTCCCTCAAACACGCAAATAAATAAATACCGTAAAGCTTGTCTGCTAAAATAGTGTGCTCTCACAGGGTCCAAAGGTGGAGCTACCAGGGATACACCAGTGCCTCCTGCCTTCTTTTAAGTACTTTCTGACATTCCTTAATTCCTAACATTCATTAATGTTCAATTCAAATATAACCAGGTACCACAGATCCACGTTTTTCCTGAGGCAAACACACGTACATCGAGGAACAATTAAAACAAAAAAACTGAAATAAATTAGGTCATCCATCTTCTTTTGATTGAGAGATGGGTTGAGATGGTTGAATAAGTAAGTTAACACTATTGAGATAAGAAAAGAGAGGGAGTTGAAACTAAAGAGTTAACATGGCTGGGTAAGTTAACACTACAGAGTAACCACTACAGAGAGAGTTAACTCTGCAGAGAGTTAACACTACAGAGTTAACACTACAGAGTTAACACTACAGAGAGTTAACATTCCAGAGTCAACACTACAGAGAGTCACTACAGGGGGAGTTAACACTACAGAGTTAACACTACAGAGAGAGTTGACACCACAGAGGGAGTTAACTCTGCAGAGAGTTAACACTACAGAGTTAACACTACAGAGTTAACACTACAGAGAGTTAACATTCCAGAGTCAACACTACAGAGAGAGTCACTACAGGGGGAGTTAACACTACAGAGTTAACACTACAGAGTTAACACTACAGAGAGTTAACATTCCAGAGTCAACACTACAGAGAGAGTCACTACAGGGGGAGTTAACACTACAGAGTTAACACTACAGAGAGTTAACATTCCAGAGTCAACACTTCAGAGAGGGTCACTATAGGGGGAGTTAACACCACAGAGTTAACATTGTTGGGCAAGTTAACACTACAGAGTAAACACTACAGAGAGAGTTAACGCTACAGAGGGAGTTAACACTAGGGATCGACCGATACAGATTTTTTTAGGGCCGATACCGATACAGATTTTTTTTCATCAGCCATAGCCGATAACCGATACTCTGATACCGATTTTCTTGAGCCGATATTTGGAGCCGATAATACCCTGGAAATCCAGAGTTCTCGCGAGAGCACAATTTGAATTTGCTCAGCGAGTCACTCTGGGAACGAGCAATATACTTGTGTATATTCTGGGCCTACCCTGGCCCAGAACATTAATCAATCACATTGATGTATCAATATAGGCGGGCCAAAAGCGTTGCTGTTTTACCGACCGGATACGGCAAGAGTCTTATCTATTGGTTAGCTCCACTGGTCTGGATACGTCACCCCTTGTATTCTTCTGATTGCTCATAGTTTTATCCAATGTGTGTTATCCAGTGATATTTTCAAATGCATGCTTGGTGCCGCCCCTGGAGTTGGGCCATTTTCATTACTCGTTGCCAGACCCTACAGCTTTCTAGATGTGGGTCTGGATTTCCAGGCTAAGCCTCCCTCAATTTACATCATAAAAATGACACAATGATGATAACAAATGTTACAATGTCTCAATTTAAAAAAATTAACATTTATTGAACTGTTTGTAAATCACGCCAAAAAAAAAAAAAAATCGAACGATACTGAAAGAAATATCGGCCGATACGATACACATAAAAAACACAAATATCGGCCGATAATATCGGCTGGCCGATATATCGGTCGATCACTAGTTAACACTTCAGAGTTAACATTGTTGACGCAAGTAAACACTACAGAGAGAGTTAACACTACAGATAGTTAACATTACAGATTAAACACTACAGAGTAATCTAACACTATGGAGTTTACATTACAGAGAGTTAACACTATAGAGTAACACTTTAGAGTAAAGATCCCTACAGAGAGTTAACACTTTTGAGTTCACATTGAGGAGAGAGTTAGCACTACAGTGTGAACATATCAGAGTAAACATCACGACAGAGAGTTGAGTTCACACTACAGAGAGTTGAGTAACCATTAGGTAATTTAACCCTACAAAGTTAGCGAGAGGACTAGAGAGAGTTGGCAAGAGAGAGCGACAGAGAGCGAGAGGGCAAGAGAGAGCGAGAGAGAGCGAGAGAGGGCGCGAGAGATAGTAAATATAGGATGTGACAAACATGAGGTTAAAGCTAGAGCAGGGACAAAACAATCAGCTGCTGCAGATAATAAGCTAAAGTTATGCATGTATTTGTGTGTGTGTGTGTGTGTGTGTGTGTGTGTGTGTGTGTGTGTGTGTGTGTGTGTGTGTGTGTTTGTGTGTGTATGCGTGTGTTTCTTGTTATCATATGATTGTCACATGAAGAGTAGCAGGAAATAGCACTAGACACAAAGATTTCAATTCATTTGAGTATGTAATACATGTTTGTAAGACATGATTGTGGGTGTGTGTGAACCGAAACACAAACTCAATTTTAACTTAAAAACAAACAAATACAATACACAACATTATAATACAGTGTAATAGTCCTAGAATAATCCCTCAAATGTCCTACAATAGTTCTACAACAGACAAAAGGCAATTCTATAGTATATCATATACTATATATTATATATAAACAATACACGTCATGATTATGATGACTATATGACTTGAACAATCTTTCTTGTTTCTTGTTAATTTACTCGTGGAGAAAGGAAAGAAAGCGTGAGGAGAGAATAACAAACAAGACGAAGAATAAACAGTTGAAGACAATGGCAAAGAGAGAGAAGAGAACGAAATCCATTCTCCTCTTAGAAAAAAGACGACAAGGCGGGAAGAAGGAAATAAACTGAAATAACCCCAGGTAGAGAGTTGGAGAGAGAGGGAGGGATAGATTGAGAGGGTGAGAGATATAGAGAGAGGTGGAAAGAGTGAATGAGTGAAAGAGAGAGAGAGATGGAGAGAGAGTGAGAGTATGGCGAGGGGGAGAGATAAAGGTGGATAGAGAGCTGTAGAGTGAGGTGGAGAGAGAGAGTCGGAAAGAAAGACAGAGGCGGTGAGAGATTGGCAGCATCAGAGATGCACTCATTGGCTGACTCTTAACACCAACTCTGTTTCACCAATGGCTACTAAAGGAGCGTTTTGAGCCCGTTTGGTTTGTTGTTTTTATAGCTGCCATGTTGAGAGCACAAGAAACACTAACTATCAGAGAACTAGTAAAGGGAGGTGGGGAGGTGGCGGGCGCTTCCACAGGAGAAACACAACAGACCTGTCAATCAACAAACAAACACTTTAAAGACTTGATAACTATAAAATGAGGTATAGCTTTCAACATGAAAGTAATTAGAGATGCCTCTATGGGTCATATTCATCTTTCAGCCATCAAAGGGTAACTGAGTACAAATAGAAATGCTACTTGCTTTTGGGTTTCAGATGAATTACTGAACTTACTCTGAAAGTCTGACCTACAGAATTCATCAATGTTGTATTTTTAGATGTGTTTTAGGGTAGCTCAGGGTTGTTAAAGTTACTCTCAAACAATCCGACTCCCTCAAACACGCAAATAAATAAATACCTTAAAGCTTGTCTGCTAAAATAGTGTGCTCTCACAGGGTCCAAAGGTGGAGCTACCAGGGAGCTGGTGACACACTGTGTGTGTGTGTGTGTGTGTGTGTGTGTGTGTGTGTGTGTGTGTGTGTGTGTGTGTGTGTGTGTGTGTGTGTGTGTGTCTGTGTGTGTGTGTGTGTGTGTGTGTGTGTGTGTGTGTGTGTGTGTGTGTGTGTGTGTGTGTCTGTGTCTGTGTCTGTGTATTGACTTTCTATGTTGTTCTTTATTATTTTAATAAAGTATATTCCTTTGATGATTTCAATACAAAGACCCAGTGACAAACCTCAGGTCTGTTGAGAAAAAAGAAAAAATATGGATGAAATTCTTAAGGATTACAAAGGTCATCAAGGACCAATTCAAAGAAGCACACATTCTCTCACACACACACACACACACACACACACACACACACACACACACACACACACACACACACATATAGTCACAAGATAAGGGGCCCCTTTTGGGTTTTTTCTGGATATATGCAAGAAAAAAACACATGAACATGAAGAAAAACACTTTTTTTGTAAGAGGAAAGAAAGAAAGGAAAGGAAGTGAAAGGGTCAGGGGAGGAGGAGAGGAGAGGGGTTATAAGACCGTTGCTATAACATAACCTTCATGTTTGACGATACAGAAGTTTTTAAATAACCATCTGGCTCTAAAAAAGCATTCTGATTTCAGAAAAAGCAGGACAATTAACTAACCACCAGACTGCAGCGTAGCACTGGGAACTGGATTGGGTGTAAACATTATTCATAAACATAACTCATTACAGGGAACGGGAAATTGTCACAATACCATTATTAGCCAAGGCATTTATAATACTATTCGATCTTCAATCCAACGATATGACGATGATTGACGGTGGAATCAAACTTAATCAAGTTTTTCCTTTCTCAACATTGAAACTCTTGCATTTGATCTCATCTATCATCCGATCTGAATTAGACTTAGACATTATTGTTATGTTGTTTAGACTGCTGGACTTATCACAAGTGAAGATCTTCATTTCATGCGATACCATTCAAAGAAAGTAGATTATTGAGTGGTCCGCCTGCAGGAGGGGGGGAAAGACGTTTGTTTTTACTTCTGTTTGACTCCCAAACCAAATAGTACTATGTTCAATTCCCAAGGTTCATAGTTAAGCTGTACACATCCAGGACCAGGATGCCCCCAAACCCCATCTGCTCCTTTGTGACACAGTAAAAGTAGTAGTGCTTTAGTAGTAATAGTGAAAAGACTGCTGTTGAACACACAGACTGCTAGTGTGTTAGTCTTTACATAATGACTGAAAAATTATAGTCAACAGACTGTTAGTGAACAGACTGTTTGTCCCCACATAAACACTAGATAGTATTGGTGAACAGACTGCTGGTGACCACACAGACTGCTAGTGTGTAAGTCTTTACATAATGACTAAATAGTAATAGTGAACAGACTGCCTGACCCCACAAAATGACTAGATTGGAATAGTGAACCAACTGCTAGTGAACAGGCTACCTGCTACCACCTCTTCAACAAGCCAACGTGTGGTTCTGGTGGCCTTGAGGTGTGAAGGGAGAAGGTTGTGAGTACACTCTGTGAACCAGGAAATAAATTGTTCTGATGCTCGTATTGACATTCCCTTCTTCCTTTCCGCTGGAATGTGCAGCACGGCGTGTTTGACAGCTAACTAGTGGTGACACACATGTGCATGCATGCGTGTGTGTGTGTGTGTGTGTGTGTGCGCGCCCGTGGAGGCTTCAAATGCAATTTATCAAAGGACATACAAATGCGCACAGATGTGCACACACACACACACAAACACACGACACACATACACACATGCATGCACACACACACACACACACACACACACACACACACACACACACACACACACACACACACACACACATACACAGGGGATCCCCCTGGTCCTACACAACTAGCTCTCGAAGACGAAGAGCAAAGCCTGTCATGTTTACTTATTCAGGAGTATGTGCGTGTGTGCGCGCCAGTGAGTAATATTGTGTAGCGTAGTAAAAGTAATGTCCTATGTATCTAGTTAATGTACTGTAAACAGCATGTACCTTGTAGCCTCGTGCTCTTGTGTTCGACAATGCTGAAAAGTTCAGTAAAGATTTGGCAAATGTGGCCTCATTCTCCCATTCCCACCTCTCCAAAGCCGGCCCACAGCCCACAGCTCCCGCTAACCCTGTCGTTAGTTTCTAATACGGCCATATCCATACAGATACTGCCGCCAAATCAAGACAAAGCGAGTCGAGAAAGCTCCAAACAGGCGTTTCTTTTGTGGCAGACGCTGGTATTGAGAGCCAAGTAGAAGACAGATTATAAAGTGTGGAGGTGACACTGAATGGTTTAAAGCAGCAACTCTTTGTTCCTCTGTAAACAGCCCGTGCTCAAGGCCTTGTCACAAAGGAGCCCCAGCCCTCGTTTTGAATTGCAAATGAGCGTCCATCGACTCTGCATCGGCGTTTGTCTTGACTTCCTGGGAATTCAAAACACCGACACGCGCTTTTCCCGACCTCCTTTTCATCCTCTCTCTCTCATCCCCGGCACCATTCCCCCACAGCCCCTTTAAGTGACTACATTCCCCAGCATGCATTTGGAAGCTAAAGCAGCGGGAGAACCGAGCCCACCACCATGTCTGGGAGGCATGGAGTCTGTGAAGAAACATTACCAGGGTGACAGCCTTCCACCCCACCCCCACCATGAATATGATTGTTGAGGAGATATAGATCATGATGTGATAATGATCATTGCTGTTTTCTGTCAGGCAGTGCTGTGCAGTTACAAACGCACACCCACGCAGGCACACACACACATATACTCACACAAACAGACAAAAACATGAGCATGCATGCATGCACGCACAGACACACACAACACACACACACAAACACAGGCCAGTGGCAAATTCTCAATTGTTTCAATGCAAATAACTTCCACAAAAACAAATACACCTAAAGATATGCGTGCACACACACACACAGACACACATTGATGCGTACACACACACATACATACACAAACGTACACACTCCATACAAACCAAAGCAATAAACAATGTAGAAAATATATCCCACATCACATAAATATGCCTAAGTGTCCTTATATCTGTCTCCGGGCGTGTAATCATTTGGTTTTGTCTTTTTAAAACTTTGAATAGAACCAGATCAGGCAAGCATGGGAGTGTCTTCTGATGAAGAGAGATGGAGGTGTACATGTATTAACTTGTGTATTTACTTTTCCATTTGTGGTCTTAGCTTTATTCTGCAACAATCAACATGTGACAGAATAAATATTCATATTTCATGCCATATTCTTTAATCCAAGTATGCCCTCTAAACTGCTCACTGACATATGCTCATGTTAATATTTGCACGAAATTATGGTTTGATGGCTTCTTTCAACGTTAAGGTTGAAATCAAATATAACAAGTTGTAATTATCTTAGCGCCTCGTGGCAATAGATACCAATTGCTTCAGGTAAAATAAATCAAGGAATCAGGTTGGTTTTGGCACGCTTTTAAGTACATTATGTTATAATGTAATTGCACACAAACACACACGCACACACACACGCACGCACGCACACACAAACGCGGAATACGTTCAGGAATATCACGGTTAAGATACATGAAGATGGGGGCTGTGCTAAGCGAACGATCACACACGATGACAGTATTATCTTCAAATATGGAGGGTCAAACTGGACCTTTTGCACAAAAGCAGCCACTATTGAATAACTGGGAGGAATTTCCTGAGGATGGAGTGCAATAGAGCAAACATTCCTGGGCCTCCCCATGTCTTCTACATGTCCCGTATGTGCACGTGTGCACTGGTTTGTACGTCCTCTACTGTTGCTCGTGACCAAAGTCCCTCCTATCCTAAATAGCAATCTATGTTCAGGGTGCCCCCAATTTACTTACGCAAGTGTTGCTTCCTTTGACAGTGTGTATTTGTATGTGTGTACTTGTGTGTCTCTATGTGCTTATGTGTATGTGTATGTGTGTGTGTGTGTGTGCGTGTGTGTGTGTGTGTGCGTGCATGCGTGCCTGTGTGTAAAAGGTGTGGAAGGGTGACAAACCAAAAACATTAGGGTGAAAAAGCGAGGGGATTAGGGAGGACAGGGAACCATGACACACTTTGGGTTGAACACAACAGTGGGCAGGCACATATGCACACACACAAACACATACATACACACACACACACACACACACAGGCCCAGGAAGCAAGACTTGCGTAAGTAAATTAGGGACAACCTGAACAAAGATTGCTTTTAAGGATAGGAGGGACTTTGGTCACTAGCAAAGGGACGAAATCAAAAAGACCGACAGAATAATAAAGAGATAAAGGGAGTTGGAGAGTGAGAGGGCAAAAAGAGAGTAAGAGCAAAAGCGTGAGCAAGAGTAAGAGAGAGAGAGAGGGAGTGAGAAAACTTTGAAGACTTGCTCACACACACTCACACTCACAAATGTACTGCCAAACCAACACACACATGCATGTGCATGTTTGTATGTGTGATCATGTTTGTGTGTGTGTATGTGTGAACATGTGTGTGCCTGTGTGTATATCTTTCCACATTTTCCACATATGTTTGTAGTATTTGGCTCTTAATAAAAGAATGGCGAGGAGAATGAGCCGGACCAGTTTCAGCATGGTGTGGCACTCCCCATCAGCCCATTACTGAGCTGTCCCCCGTCTGACAGTCAGTATAGAAGGGTAGAGATACAAAAGAGGAGAGAAGATATACTGCAGAGATATTGCAGATAGCAGAATTAGGATACAGTAAAGATCCAGCAGAGCACAGAACATTATAAAGAACAGTTAGGGTGGTGTAGAGAACTGAAATGAGAACAGGAGGCACAGCAGAGGTTTAGTAGAGGTGCAGCAGAGATGTAGCATAAAATAGTAGATAACTGAGCAGTAGAGCAGCGAGCACAGACGGTAGAGTAGATGAGTGGACTCATCCGGCAATCGATCAATAATCAGCATAAAATATTATCTTTCCTCCCCCTCTCCCCCCCCCCCCCCCCCCTACCCCTCTCTCTCTCTCTCTCCCTCTCTCTCTCTCTCTCTCTCTCTCTCTCTCTCTCTCTCTCTCTCTCTCTATCAGGTTCATTCATACAGAGGTTCCTACTGTATGAGTTCATAGACTTTGGGAAGGATTATAATCATTGATACCATAGAATACCTTTAGCCTTTCTGCTTCCATACACAACCAATTCCTCGTGCACTTATGATGCAGCCCAAAGAAAAACACAAACACACAATCAAACACATACATAAACACAGAACCAGACACAGATTACACTGCGTATTATTTAGTAAATAATGCAGTTATACCCTAGTCATGCTCTATCACTGGCCTACATGCATAGGAATTCATATTAACTTGATAGGATAAATAAAAATCGCATAAACGTATTATAACTTGTTCTGGCATTAAAAACAATTTTGTATAACATCCAGAGCAGATACTTTTCTTTTGGATAATTTCCCCCAAGATTTATTTTGGGCTTTGAGTAATTCTTGTTTTGTTGTAGGCTAATTGTAGTTACAATTTAGAAAAAGTTACTTTTTCTAAATTTAAATAATTAAATTAAGACAGTATTTAAAAAACCCTCATAAAATGTATCAAATTATTTGAATTACTACAATTCAATTCAGCGGTTGTGATACTTTACCACAAAATAAAAAATAATAAACTAGCATGATTTTTTTAATTAGACTGCTTAAATAAAGACGAGTTTTAAGTAGAGGCCGGTGGCATATACGTTATTTGCCTACCTGACAAAACAATCCCGAATTTACGGTATTTTGATTTCGTTCAGTCTAAATTAGGGCTTAAGAAAAAACATCCGCCATTCACATGCAAGCGGGCTTCTGTTCTAAAGCAAAACCAGCAGCTTTCCTGCTCTACAGCCCGGCGTTGTGAAAATATGTCTAAATAGAGCGTACCCTTAATACATATACACACCCTCAAGCACGAGCACACGCACATGCATGCACAGGCGCGTACGCACACACACACACACACACACACACACACACACACACACACACACACACACACACACCCTGGTTTTGGCTGAAATATGGGCAATTCGCTACACTTAAATTTCCAATTTTCAGTCAGCACCTTGGCCAATTTACAACGATCATTAAAATATGCCCGGAGGCTGTACTTTTTTATACACCACAGCGAACCTGTGTAATCCAACAGGGAGCAGATATAATGGATTATGATAGGATTTGTATTTTGACTCGAGATCTTGATGTTTTCAGGGAATGTTTTCGCGAACATTAGGAGTGGTTTGATGGTTAAGTGGGTGACAGGTCAAACACAACATCTGGACCTATAGACATTTATCCCGAAACATCTCAAACTGCATCTCTCTCTCTCTCTCTCTCTCTCTCTCTCTCTCTCTCTCTCTCTCTCTCTCTCTCTCTCTCTCTCTCTCTCCCTCTCTCTTCCAATATCTTTCTCTCTCCCTTCCAATACCTCTCTCTCTCCCTCTCTATATCTATCTCTCTCCCTATCTCTCTCCCTCTCTATGTGTCCGTCCGGGGGAGTTTTCCGATAAAAGCCAGATTAGGAGCGGGGTTGAACCGAGGAAACAGGAGAGGTTAAGGGATCAGAGGCGAAGAGTGGGTTATAATCTCGCAATAACATGGAATACACCGTCCTGGCCGGATTAGAGCGGGCTAATGAAACGTCGGACAGGGAGAGGGGTTAAGAGACGTATGGAGGAGAAAAAGCCAAACAGCTCCACGCGGATGTTATTATCATCCGAGAGGCTCTGGAAGGTTACGAAGCAGCCCTCGCGTTTCATTATTTCCTCGATATGTTCTGGGTCGCAAAGCGGATACACTTTTTGAACAAACGTATCGCGTATCAACTGCATCACCAAACACACACACACACACACACACACACACACACACACACACACACACACAGAGTCAATGCGAAAGGCGATGAAGAACCTCAAGAAGATGAAAACTGGCTTATCAAAAATAATGAGCTGTGTACATCTCCACTGTAGAGTTGCGGGTTGGAAACCAAACAGTTCGCCTCGACACTAAGTAGCCGACATTGTTCCATAGCGCTGATGTGTGCGCTTCCTCCACGCATAGAGGCGTTTTCCGTTGCCGACATCCCCCACCTTCCCCCTAAAATACCAAATTATTCTCTCTGACATTTCCCCAATGCAGCAATGCGCACTCCCGCACTCTGATTTTCGAGGGCACCACGGGAGCGCGCACTGCCAAAGCTCTCCGGCTCCGGTTTGGAGGAAGGCGCTCTCCTGCGCGTGTGCGCGCTTCGGTCTTATTTTTTAGATGGGGGATGTTGGTGGGGAGGGGGGGAAGGCAGTGCGCCCTCCCCCCACAAAAAAAATAAGACTGTAGCGCGCACACGCCGAGACCACCGGAGAGCCGTGATTGGCGGAGCCGCAGCTCAATCTGTACACGTGACACGCCCTACTTACAATAAATAAACAGCAATGAAATAACGTTCAATGTAACCCCCTAGAGCATGTAAAACTATACATTGTCCGATCAGTCACAAAACACAAGTCACGAGCCACAAACACAGCCTTTGGAGAACAGTCCACGAGCAACCATTCATCCAAATGTTCCCCCAAACTTGCTAGAGAGAGCATTCGGCAGCGCGTCCAGCGGGAGTCGCTGAGGGCGGAACAAACATGACAGCTCCGCGCTGCGCCCGTGCGACCAGCCATACATTCTCTTTTTGCAACCAGCTTACTAAACGGCCAAAAAACAACCCACAGAGAGACCCCCCTTACGAGCGAGGACCCCTCGCACAATGCCAAACGAGCTTACCTACACAGTGAATGAGTTTGTGCCTCCACGAGTCAAGTTCCTGCCGAAAGCCGCGCCTCTCTACCGTGCATTGCTGCCTCTTGCACAGGCTCGCCATTTTCTATCGGCCCCTCCCGCGGGCGCGCACATAGTGCTAGGTGCTTCCCAGCGCGTCACCAATAGTTTGGAGAGGGCTGCTGCTGCTGGGCGGAGGGCGATGTGAGGGGACGTCGCCGCAGCATCTCTTTCTGTAGTGCTTGCCGGTTTGTCCCACCCACCAAAAAAAAAACTCGCCCCCCCACTTCGGGGTATGATGATGATGCGCCGGGCTGTGGTGTCTGTTAATGTCGCGTGTGTTTTTTTTTAACCGCGTGTTTTTGTTAACTGTGCTTTTTTTTTTTACATCTGCTCCCAAATCACTGCGGCTTAGGCAATGTGTGCCAAAGTGCACGAGGATTTATAACACGTAAGGAATTCGGCTTTGTTGAGATATGAGGCTATGGGCCGCGCGCCGCCCTCTGATAGGATGCGGTTCAGAGGACTGTAGGAGAGGGGAGAATAACAGCATTGTTTTTTAGGAGATGGTCGTGGTGTTAAAATCACAACCTAATGCTGATTGAAGCTCCAGATAGACCTTAAGCACAAACCAGTACAGGGTTAATGGTTATTGTTGATTTCCTAGAATGGTGTTATGGAGGAAATGGCACAGCCTAGGCACTTCCGCTGCTTCCCATGAAATGCTGTTACTTTTGTGGAGGCAGTTTTTATAGTCATTTCTATTTCATTCGTTCATATTCGATTAAAATTGACACATGGGGCTCCAATTTTATTATTTTTATTATAGCTATTTTTTATACATTTTATTATTATTATTATTAAATCCAAAATTTGGTTTCATGCACTTTTATTAAAAAAAAGTGGACATTAAAATTAAAATAAAAAATCAAGTCACGTGGTCAACACTAAAGTGCAATAGACCAGCGAACAGGCAGAACATATTGAAGGGCTTGGTGTGGAAGACATTTGGACTCCGGAATCCATACCTCCAGAACCGCACCGCTGTGCAGCTGCTGTGCGCACTGGGGGAAACATAAATCAACTTCCATAAAACTCACCAGAACGCTCGCCTAATCACCAAATTGGTAGATGAAATGACACAATATCATTAAAAGGAACCTCAGTGCCGTTTTATAATCCTACAGAGACGCAGGCAGCACATAAAAGCCAAGGGCAGACGCTTTAGCGGTAGGAGCACTCCTCCTAATTAAGCCATTGAACTTCGGCCACGGCGCTGCCCTTTAGAAAAACACCTTAGGCGCGCCAGGCTGTGGGTGCGAGGCGGGCCAGCCAATAGGAGGAGGGTTTGAATCAAGGTCAAGGGAAGATGCTCAACAGCACCGCGGCGCATTGGATGGGAACCGAGGCTACCTAAGAAGCTATACGAGAAAACCCGACGGTCGCCGCGCGGGGATGGGGAGTCATTCACCTGCCGCGTGCCTCTAAGCGATGTAGAGCCCCCCTGGCTTTAAATAACCAGCAGGTAATGAGAGTGTTTCTTTGTCGGTGGTTGAGAGTGTCAGACGTCATATTAGCGGAGGCATGGAGGATGCAGGACACTGGGGCGCCGTTACTGTGGCAACATGGCTGTAGGGATAGAGGGATGATCACCACTATATTATAGGCCGACCACTATGCTATTTTAACTAAACTGATCCAGCGTGGATTAGAATATGGCAACACATGAGGCTCGGGTGTCGTGCATTAGCGAACTCGGAGAATCATTTCGCATGTCATTGCAATAATACAGTACACTCGCACGGCTGTTATCTTCCAACTAGCCTGTTTGCATGATGCTGTGTTTCAGCCATTTTCGTAGTTTTTTATGTTGAAATCTTCTGTCGCGAAACCTACGCCTATAGCTGTTTATTTTATATTATGTGAGGATCTCAGGTTATCCTTTTTGACTGTTGTGAGAACGTACGCCAAAAAATGTGATGAGGACATTGGGTTCATTAGCCGCGTACAAAAATAAAGAAACACGTTTTTCAAGCAGCTCCCGCTGGCATTCAATTATAACGTGTGTGCACGTGTATGGTGTACGCATGCGTGTCTGTGGGAATGCGTGTTTGCTTGCGCGTTTGTGTGTGTGTGAGTAGCACCCATGACCCTGACGAGAGGTTCCTTCACCTACACCAACGGCGAGGAGTACCACGGAGAATGGCGAGAAGGCAAGACCATGTTACTATGCTCCATCATCAACATGGTTACTATGCTCCATCATCACCACGGTTACTAGCTCCATAATCACCCCCCCCCATACCCCCGGTTTCTATGCTCCATCATCACCACCATTAGATATTTTTAATTTCCCCTAAAATGACATGAAACAGAGGATCCCTTTTCATGTGAATAATGTCCAGATTTCATGGTATACAGGTGATGTTGTGACGTTAAATGATTTGCTTGTTTTAAACTAAGATTGACTTTGGGGTTTGTTTATTCTTGCCACTTGAAATATCAGAGTTCTCACACACACACACACACACACACACACACACACACACACACACACACACACACACACACACACGCACACACACACACACACACACACACACACAAAGCCCCTATAACCAGTTTCTTCAGTTTGAAGCACGAAGGGCATGCTAAAGTTAAGAAAACAGAGTTCTGGAGCACAAAGGGGAGGGTGTGTGTGTGTGTGTGGGGGGGGGGGGGGGGGGGGGGGGGGCACCTGAACCTGCTGCTCTGTTTGCACACAAACACCCACTGTAGGCGGGTGTGTCTTTGCCACGATTGTGTGCATGTGTGTGTGTTTGTGTGTGTGTCTATGTATGTGTGCAAATATTGGCATGCAGTTGAGTGTGTGTGTGTGTGTGTGTGTGTGTGTGTGTGTGTGTGTGTGTGTGTGTGTCAGACCTAGGTCCTGTGTCACATGATGAATAATTCAGTGGAGAGAGAGTGAGGGAGACTAGTAGGGTGATCAAATTACAGGAAATACGCTAAGTCAACATCAGCTCAACTTCTCTCCTCTGATGACATCATCGGTCAGACACAGTGACCTGACACAAGATTGGACAAATAAAAAGACTGCAAGGAAATTCATCTGAAATTATTGGGAGAGGGGGCATGTTCTTAGTATGTGTCATGTCACATTTTGACTTACCGAGCTCCTACTTGGTCACACTTTATGTGAAAGCGCTTTGTTCCTTCAGTCTGTCTGACTGTCTTGTCCATCTATCTGACTGACTGTCCATGTCTGGCTGCCTGTCTCTCTGTCTAGCTGCCTGTTGGTCTTTTGCCACTAAATAGCAGGCTGGGGAAATTCATTGGCTGTTGCTCTCTTTTTCAGGCTTTGGCACTTTAAGTTGGAGATTTCCTAAAGCTCATTCCTCACACACACTGACACACACACACACACACACACACACACACACACACACACACACACACACCTGCATGAGTGTACTCTTGTAAAAACACACACATTAACACACATACTCAGACTCGACAAACACACAGACACATACACCCACCACACACACACACACACATGTTCGGATGCACAAAGTCTTACACAAAGACTTACATATACCCAATGACACATATGGCTAGGAAAGGAAAACGGCTGTTTGTGGAGGTATCCTGGATAGCCTTTGATTCGGTTAGCCCTCAGCCAAATCTCTTCAAATCTCTTGCGGAAACCCTGGTGGGATTAGGGTGGTGCAGCGCTCTAAGCAGCCTGACAGATGGAACGTCTAATTTAGTCCACCATTAGTAGAACCAGGGGGGACACGTCTCTCACCTCAGCCCTTAGTTGGGCTGAGGTGCGAGGGCCTTGGTTTACCGTACGCAGGCATTTTGTGTAAAAATCAACTTCAAGTTCTGCTGGAAAGTTGGACCATTGACGTGCACTGATGTCATCGGCCTGGGATTTGCATACTCTGTGGGTCCGATATTGAACAACTCCATAGATTGTCCAACCTCACTTTCCTTTTTTGCAGAAAAACAGTTGATGCTGGAGGCCCCTATTTCACAATGCGCTTATGAATCAGTACTCTTTTAAATTAGAAAAAAGCCCAGGCGGGTGCTTCCCCTTTAAACCACACCATTTTTATTGCCTTGGATTCCCCCACCGGTCAGCCCCTAATTCATGGTCTTCCCTGTGCTGAGGGCCTCCCACCTCATCACATCGCCAGCCCACTGAAAACTCTCTCCCATCCTCAGTCTTGTTTCCAACACTACTTGGTTTCTTTTGGAATTGGGTCCTTCTTCTAATTGAGCTATCCATCGAAGGTTAGCCTACTCTCAAAACGAGTCGTCCCTGAAAAACCATAAAACATCTTCATTAAATGTGTAATCAAGCAGAGATGAAAAGCTTTTGAGTCTGAATGTAACACTTGTCAATAGCCTCCCAAGGTCACACAAGCGCTTTGGTCCAATTTGATAGCAGCATGCCAATTAACAAAGTCTTGACTTAGACTATTGTCTCAGAACTGAAAGCAACGTGCACTGTAAACAAAATCAACCTACCCACCTAACTTATACATTCCTACATACCACCCGCATTTAATTAATGGATTTGTGGATAACCATTGATTAATTTCTTATTCATCTGTTGACGGTCATTACATTTTTGTCCAAAGGCTTCTGATTTTAATGTCAAGCTTGTGGTATCAGACAAGGTTGTCCAATAACTGACTGCTTGCTTTCATCAGTTTAAAGTATGCAAGTTCTTTATGCGACATTAGCTCCGTAAACGCGCTGAAATCTCCATCCCCTGACATGTGCCACTCAGTCAGTCTGTCTGAATAATATTTGTCGGATAAATCAGCTCCATAGTTTTGGGTACACTAGGAAGCCAGGTGGTCACCATCCTTCCTGTTGGCAGACTCAGCCCCATTGGAGATTCATCTAATGAAGGATGTGCCATCCGCAACCTCCAGGATTTTGACAGAAGGGTGGCAAGAGCTGCACTGTTGGTGCGGGTGTAAACTATCAATCAATTACATTAAATTGTTGGATTAAAATTAAAAAATAATTAATATTCCTGTTACAATATTTTGGTCAAACACAGAACCTTTTGGTCAAACACCCTAACCAATAGACTTACATCCCCCATCCCGTATCTCTCACTTACACACACACACGCACACACACACACACACACACACACACACACACACACACACACACACACACACACACACACTCACTCTCCCAATAATACAACACACTCGTACTTCTATTCCACACCCATCACGTGTTTGTCTGGATTTCTAATGTAGCTAAAGCTTTCAGCAAGTGGGGAAATGGGGATGAAATGTTATCTTAAAGGGTAATCTTACCTTAAAATGGCCTCACTCGCTATTCAATAATATAAGGAAGTACTGCTTAATACGCATGTTGTGAAAAATTTTGAGTCTGCAACATTTTTTTGTAAATGGTCAAACTTCTCATCTCATTTTTCCTGGCAACAGACTAGGGGGTTAATGCGGAAGACCACGATTTTTTCGTGACATATTTAGCAGTACCCCCTTTTCGCTCAATTTGTTTTTGACATTTTGACATTTCAATCACCATTTTCTTGATTTTTCCATTGTCTAGCTTTCAGAATTAGAACTTGCTCAGGATGAAAAAAAATATTATTTGGTTATTATTATTATTATTATTATTATTATTTTAATTTCTGAGCAGCCCATACAGTACTCCAAAGTACCCCTAGGGGTACGCGTACCCCCATTTTAGAACCACTGTATTAAACAATAGCGGAGAGTGTTGGTTTTAAACATGACTAATCTGACGTGTGTTGTCCTCAGGGCTCCGGCATGGCCTGGGCCAGCTGAACTTCAGCGATGGGACATGCTACACGGGACAGTTCGAGAACGGCCTCTTCAACGGATGTGGGGTGCTAGTGTTCCCTGACAACTCCAGGTCAATGTCGCACGCCCTATTTGACCCACCTTTGACCTTTCCTTTTGTTCTTCCCCCTCAGGGAAAACAGTCACAGCTCCCTGTTGACCCCGTTTATAGAGAAAGGCCATTTTACCGTCATGAAATAAGGATAAGGGCTCAGTGAAAGCTTCCCTCTGTTCAGCTCCGTCGCTCTTTAAATGTACAGAATATAAATTGAATTTAGGTTCCTTAATGCCTCCTTTCATGTACTTATTGTTCCAATCCAGGTGGGAAAATGTGACAGAAATGTGAAAGAAAGCTATGGCAGCAGACAAAGACAGGAAAGAAGTAAAGCTGAAGAAAGCACTGTAGAACTTGTTATTGACAAAAGAGAAATTACTTTAGTGAAACCACACATTTTATTTTGATATGATATACTTTGACATTCATATATATTTCAAGCCATGCAATTACCAAGAGTTTGTTCCCCACCAAACTCAGAATTCATAGAGAAGTGTGACAAGAGAGCAGAAGGTTAATCACTATAAAGTCAAGTGTTTTTCTCACAGAATCTGAAGAATCTATATTTATTATTATGTCTTACATATTATTTAGGGGTGTGCTAGCCATCACTCAACTACTGGTCTTCCTAGGCTTTCTTATTATCATAAATTTCCAAGGTTAGGCAACTGTCTCTTCCACCTGTCTTCAACTCCGTTCAAACATTTAACAAATTATCACATTTAGATCTTTATTCTTTATAAAAACAGATTTTTGTTCTATTTTATACCATTTTGTTTAATACTATTTGAGCATATTTCTGCTTCTTTTCATTGACTCCCATTGAGCCTTGTTAGAGTGTGCAACATCATCCCCGTTCTAGCCCATCTAGCTCTAACCAAAGATAAACATTTCGGAGACCGTGGAGCCTAAACACATCGATATTTCAACTAGAAACACAATGGCAAGCTTAAACCAGTTTGGCTGGTTCGTTTTTCGCTTGAGTTCAAATAATTCAGCGGTTGGAATTGACCCCCATGTAATTAATTTACCATTGGTCCCAATGGAGACTCTCCCCTTTCATGACACTGCAGTCTCCTCTTTTACACCCTTATTTTACTTGTGCATAAATTCAAATACTGGAAGGGACAGACACATGGTGGACATCCATGTGTCAATCTAGTTCTGCTCAGCATGACAATATCCATTATCTAGTGGTCCGAGTTATGGTTTTGGAGAATGAGGCAATAGTTTGAGGCTAGTATCTTTACAGAATGTATTGCTGCACTGATCTACAAATGTTTGGTGCAGGTAAATGGCGATGCAGATTTCCAGGGACTAATGACCCCTGGCCCCATCACACATGATCACATGCAGGAAATGTTCTGGAACATTGCAAGGGAAGACTGCATGTGTGAAAGGGGTGTAATACTACATCTACAACTTATCATGCTAATACTTATACTGCTAGGCCTAGGTTGAACTTAAGTTTAGCTATTTGTTTGACACTTCAACTTATATTCAACAGACATTATTAAAATGTTTTTTTTATGTTAATGCTGTTCGGCATAAACTGTTGATTTATTAACATATGTAGAAAATTATTTTAGCCGACAGCATTTTCTGCAGGAAATGGATTTCTAGATTCTTGCTGTCTTAAGGTGGTGGACGACCTGACTTGTCCATTTCCTGGTACTGATGTTCTGCCAGGTTAAGTTTCCCTGGCAGCAGTAAACCAATTAGTACTTAGCTGTTTGATGGGTGGAGCGAATTACAGGTTTCAAAGCGCTTTCAGACTACCAAAATAGTCACATTAATATTTTAGGGTTAACCCAATAATATTTTCAAAATGATATTCCTTATTTACCTGAAAATGTATACTTTATTTAGATTTAGCACTGTTCAAGACATTTATGAAGTGTTTTAAAGATACAAGTGAGAAAAGTGGTTTACAAACCTCACATTCCTAATCACAATAAAAACATATAAGGGTAAAAAAAGAAGGTATTATGCATTTTACATTGACATGTGTAAGACAAGACGTTACAAACATACAGAAAATATTTGAGTAGGTTGACTTTGAATGTAAGTGGGACATTAAATTAGACGCCTAGATTTCTGAAGACACACTTTTGTTTGCATTTAGTTGGAGGACATAATATCCCATTTCTTTTTTATCATATAAAAGTAATCAGTACTTATTTTGGTCTTAAAAAATCTATTAAACAAAGAATATTTATTTTTCTGCTTTGGTGTTTGATTTTATAATTGTTTTATACTTAGAAGTACAAAGATAATGCTGATGACTAATAATCTGTTTGTTGATATGCATATTATTGTATTTAATTTGTTGTTTCATTGTTCAATTTCAATAGATTTATTTGTATCACTTCTTTGCTTTTTCTTTCCATTTCTATTTTCCTGAAAGCTGCAATCTAACGGAAAAGATTATAAAACTACTATATGTTCTCTGCTCCTTGCAAGTGTAAAACAGTCTTGATGTGTGCTTCGGTTCTTACAGGTACGAGGGGGAATTTGTCCAGGGGAAGTTTCAAGGTAGCGGTGTCTTCTGTCGCTTCGACGGGATGAAGTTTGAAGGAGAGTTTAAGAACGGCTGCATCGACGGATACGGTAAATCTTCAACACAGGATCTTTCCGTTTACATTAAACACTGCATGCGTTCCCCATATCTGTACACATCATTCAAAATGTACTACTTTAAATCATCGATATTGGTTTAGGTAATAGCACCTTGTCATTAGGCTGGGCTGTGAAGGTATATATAGAAACATTCTGTTATTGATTCACTTTATTGCTTTTTTATACATATATTAGCCTTCATATTAAGCAATTTTTCTTTCAATTATGCCATCATGTAATTGCTATAGATTTCTTGATTTCAATATACTAGATGGGCCATTATAATATTTTTTTCTTCAATTGCACATATTGAAAAATGAAATCAGATGGCGTATAAATGTTCCTAGTTTTTTTTCTTTGTTTAATCAAACTCGCTTTAATGGCTTGAGCTTGATGTCTCTCTGCTGCAGACCAAGTGCCTCAGTGGTCCTCCGTCTGCGATAAAGATGTGCTAATTAGATAAATCAGACGGTGGTGTGTGTGAGGTCGGGAGGGGGTCCTTGCTGTTGGCCTTTCAGGCCAAAGAAGTGGTGGACATCGCTTTTACTTCGCTCCTAATGATTATATTTAAAAAGGGAAAAAGCTGTAATTATCTCTCTGGGTTGGAAGGTGTTGAGCTCCCTTGTTACATGAGATTCTCCCGAGGTAATCAACACAATCTTTGTTTAGTAGACGTGGGGGGGACGAGGGAGGAGAGGGGAGAGGTACAGCTTGCGCCTGACAACTGTCTCAACAGAAAATATACCATTTAATTTAGAAAAATACAGACATATTAGTCTAATTATTTTTTCACCCTTCCGCTCATTATGTTTTTTTCCCACTGTAAATAACGCACCTTCCAGTCATGAAGGCAAATTATATCCCCCGTTCTGGACAAATCATATAAAACATAAGCATTATTATAACCACCAGTGTTTTAAGTCAGCTTTTACTAACCCTGTGCTAGCGAAAACCGCTGACACCACCGACCTGCACCCCAGCCAACACTCAAACCGAGGAGAAATAAGAACATTTCTGTTGCAGGGAACACTTAGATTGAATACGACTTCAATGCCAAAAACACACAAAATGTCGCTTTACTGGTGCTTAAGAGAACTAGGATGTTTATTTCAGAGTTGTCATTTCTGTGATGAAAGGCCAAGGCAGCACTCAACATTGTGCTCTCTGAAGAGCACAAATTGTTTTGGCGCTGTACTCAAACTACTAAAAAACACATTAACGGCACAGAGATGTCCTCGTCCTCTTTTGACAGAGATGTTCTGTTCTGCCCTCTCCATTCATCTGATCAAGACATTTCTCCTTAAAACATGTGCGTTATGCGCGGTTGAAGCACCGTTTGCCTCGCTGCCACTTCTCAAGGATGTTATTTATTCGATCATTATTCTTCATTATTATTATTTTTTAACTGAACAATTTACTCTTCCAGTTCAAACTAGCCAAAGCAGGACAACTGAGCTTTGGCTTCCCTCAATAGTGTTCTGAATCAAAAACAGAAGTTACAGCGCCAAAGGCTGTATAAATGTAGAATAACTGGGATCCAAAACTGTTCATCTTCACCATGTTCTGGTAGACATGAGCAATAGCAGTGATGGAGCAGGAGGGAAACAGAAGTGACGAAACGAGAGGATGATGATGATCTGACCGATCAAAACCTCCCTCCACACACCCTTCCTGGGCATAGTTGAAAAATCTCCAAAGCTCTTCCTGTGCAGGATCCATCGATTTATCCACAAACCAAAGCCTGCTTGGCTGCCAGTTCTAATAGACAACAGGAGAAAAAAAACGTATTTCTGGTTGTTTGGATTCAAAAGCTGCAACAAAACCAACGTAGAAATACCTCTGTCCCTAAAAGTGAACGTGTGTTCCTCGCTGCAGGGGTGCTGACGTTCGTTGACGGCGGTCGCGGTGCCGGCGGCAGCTGTCAGGAGGGCCTGTTTGAGTCCAACCAGCTGGTGCGGCGGGAGACCAGCCAGGGGGCGCTACAGCGGGCGCAGGCTGTCGCTGCCAAGGCCCGTGCCCTGGCCAAATAACTGTCCACTACCCAACATGCCCCTGGGTTAGGATCCATCAATCCCCTTTGTCTTTGGTTTTCTTCTGTTTTTTAAGAGCTGTGTCTTGTTTATTACTGTGAAGAGTCCAATAGGGACCAGACGTTCTTGATCCCCTCTGCAGCCAAGCTCACCTTCCGTCTTGCTGCTGCTGATGACACCTGGGTGCTATCTCTGGTCTGAGGTTCATTTCGACGGGACAACAAAGAGTTCCTTGACCTGAAGTTTGACCCGGACAGTATCGCCGTGGGCTGATGTTATGCTCCAATCCGTTGCATGACTCATGCAGGCAGCAATCCATATCTTGCTTGGGGTACTCTGAAAACCAACCTCCATGGGTCATGCTTCAACAAGCACGATAAACAGCCTTGTTACAACCAATCACCCCGAGACACGGTGCTTTGGTTCATGTTAGATTGGTTGTATTTGCCTCTAATATCATGCAGTATTTCTATTTCTCAACACTCAGTGCCACAGTGACACAAGCTGGTCAAGGATCAGTTTGATTTGTCCTTCTCTGTGCCATTCACACGCTGTGCCATGAGCTGCAGCTGACCCAGAGTCGTCATTGGCTCGTTGGGAGCTGGGGGGAGGGGCTGTGGGGCTAGGGGGCAGGGCTATGGCAGGTGGAGGTGGGGCTGGGGACTAGTGCAGCGGTTCCTGACCTTTCAGCTCCAACTTTTGCTCCCCATGTTTAGGGTGAAATACTTCAACTTATTTTATTTTTTTGATTTTCTGCTTCCCCACATGTTTTAACCCTAGGAACATCTGGACATATTATCAAAGCCCCAGACCTTGTATGAGGACTGCACACTTGATAGTTAGCAGTGGTAGCAGTAGCTTGCTTGGCTGCAAACCCTTAGAAAGTCTGTTTATATGCACAGGAACTTTCAAATCTCTAAATTGTGCTCCACCATCATAAATCTATAACTTGGAATTCTGCTGACGTCAGTGCCGTGTTTTCAAGTACTTTAAATTGTTTTAAAAATGTTTTAAAGTCAGTGGCAGTTAACGGTTTGACTTGCGATGTGAAATGTCTCATACATGTGCACTCAGGCCAAAAGAAAGCCTCACTCTGCCTGAAAACACTTCTTGTATCACAAAGTGAATGAAACCACTCTTCGTTAGTGGGACCTTGCTGGAGTGGGTGTCTCAGGCTGGTCTTTCTCTCAGAGTACAGTCCACGTCCATGTTCCCCTTCCTGGGTCTCCTAGCTCTGGTCCTGGTCTAAACCCTGAACCATACCTCTCCACGTGTTCTGACAAACTAAGCTAAGTGTAGCTGGAACCAAAAAACTAGGCGGTCGGACTGAACTCAATGTTTGAGTACTGCTTATAATCAACAAATAATGCAAAAAACACAACATTCTTGAACATTTGAACCAATTAGTTCTGAAAATGTAATACCTCGTCACAAGCTACTTCAATATAAACAAAACTAATTGCTTATGCTTTTAAAAAAAGGTGGTATATAGCCTCCCGGGACCTAAATACCTAAACCAGTTGCCTAAATAAATTGCACCTCATACATACTGAGGTTTAGAAAGTAAACATTACATATGTTTTTGTATTGGTTTGTTTTCTGCCAAGGTCAGGTTTGCCACATGCATTTCAGATGCATTTGTGGCACGCGTTGGATTGTTTCAACATGTCCTTAGACATTTAATAGCATAGCTTGT
>NC_136935.1:37929374-37949374 GCF_949987615.1 Pollachius pollachius | reverse complement strand
CAATTCATTTTGCAATTTAATAATGTAATTTGTAAATACGTCATTCAAAGTGTATTTCAATATGCAAAGTGACAATGAAATCCTCAATTAAATTTGCAAAAGTCATAACAATAAAAATAGAATAACATTGTCAATTTATTTGAGTTCCTTTATTCAAATTGAAAAGCTATGGAGTGGTGAAGTCACGCCCCTTCCGGTAGAGCCCATGGGACCTATGAGATCTAAAAATATGAATGGAAAGAAAGTAATTATTTTCTGGTCCCAGTTTTTATATGCCCCGGATTACACACATTTTGTTTCTGGATTTAAATGATAATTTTTCATGTCAAGAGTTTGACCGTTTATTGTGCAATTGTTCATTTAAAGGCTGTAGTGGAAACACAATGAGAAAGACTACACGTCTCGTATGTGACGTGACGCTCCCTGCGACTGGCGTGGACAAGACCGACAATTTCCACTTCGGCATATCTGAAACTCTCCAAATGCCCCTACTTATAATGGTTTTCACCTCTTTCAATGCTTTTATCCTCCCCTTGGAAAAAATCGGTGAAGTGGAGCAGAGTGATCGCCATGCCTGTACCGGAGTTCCAAGTGCGGGTGGTGACGTTTATCATTCGCGTCGAGAGCAGCGAAGAGCTGTAGTTCACAAAGCGGCCTCACACAAAACCTAACATTATCAAACTTCATCACGAAAATGTTTAGTTTTCTTTGCATGAAAAATTATCATTTAAATTCATAAACAACATATGTGTAATCCAGGGCATATAAAGACTGGGACCAGAAAGTAATTACTTTCCCTCTATTGAAACCCATTCATATTTTTCGATCTCATAGGTCCCATGGGCGCTACCGGAAGAGGCGTGACTTCGCCACTATAGCGTCCCCGTGATTGCAATGCACTTCGCCACGCTCCGTGTGTTGCGAAATATAAATTACATTTCAATCTGCAAAACGCTTTGCAAGAGAGTTTGCAAACGAGTTTGCAAGTCAGCCAATCGCGTCTGGGCGGGAACTACGTCACTTCCTCGTCAGACCAGCCGATCATCCACGACCTAGCACGTGGCACTTTATTTTCTATGCCTAGCATTGTGCCAGGTTTGAGTGGGTTGACGTATATAGTAATAACTTGAAAATGGCGGAAAAGACGGTCGCGGAGCTGCTGCGGGAGGCCGCTGCAGCTCTAGAGGAGCAGCGGGATGCAGGGTCCGAAACAGCGAGCAACATGCCTATGGCAAGCCAACCCCGCCAGAAAACGACCTCATTCAGTCACGTATCACCTTCATTACGCCGAAAAATACGCTGTAAAATAGGAAAAAACAGCGGTTTTTACGCCGTAATGCGCAAGAAGTGCGCCGCTTTTTACACCGCAATGAAGTCCTTCAAGAACGCGAGTAAAAAACGCAGTTTTGAGCATCAAACCACTCGTAAAATACGCACGTTTGTGTACATCACAACGCGTGTAAAAAACGGTGTCTCTCTAGTATGCTAATAATCTCCGCCCTTCTTTTCTCTCAGCCAATGCATTTGAAGTGTTTGCGCCCAATCGCTGATCAAGAAAAGCAGACCAAATCAGTTCAGCACAAATTGAAACTGATGACACAGGAGGTCTGGCTTGCTGACCAAAAAACATTGCGATCATAAAAGCGTGATAATCTGACAAAAGCGCAAATCTGACAATAGATGGAATCTATCCAACAACCTTTGGTTTACAGAGCAAGCGTCGCTATCATTTTGTCCATGGTGACCACGCGGTTGACTTCGAATTCACTCATATATATCTATATGACGCTACAACTAACTACAGAAATAAGAGGAGAAATCGTCACAAGATCTGTGCTGAACTGATTTGGTCTGCTTGTTTTGATCAGCGATTGGGCGCAAACAATTCAAATGCATTGGCTGAGAGAAAAGAAGGGCGGAGATTATTAGCATACCATAGAGACGCTGTTTTTTACGCACGTTGTGATGTGCACAAACGCGCGTATTTTACGAGCGGTTTGATGCTCAAAACGGCTTTTTTTACTCGTGCTCTTGAAGGACTTTTTACGCCATTGCGGCGTAAAAAGCTGCGCATCTTTTGTGCATTGCGGCGTAAAAATACAGTTTTTTCACTTTTTACAGCGTTTTTTACGGTGTAATGAAGGTGATACGTGACTGAATGAGGTCGTTTTCAGGCGGGGTTGGCTTGCCATACATGCCTGCACTAGAGGTGGATTCAATGATTCGTTTACGTGAACCAGTTCGCGTCAGTCAGTTCGCCAAGATGAGTCGTTCGCGAATCGTTCGTTCGTTCGTTCAGCCCAGTTTCCGGTTCAGTACAGTTTCCGTTTCCGGTAGCGGTGAATCGCATCATGCAATGCACCCATTGCATGGTTCTCAGCTGAGTCAGTCAGACTCAGTGCTACCGGAAACTCGACTGAACTGGTTCAGTCGAGTTTCCGGTGAATCGAATGGCGAATCGAATCACTTTATCCTGAAAGTTGAGTCAATATCGTTAATTTTATATATTAAAAAAATACCCGAGATAAAGGAACAATGTGAAACCCTAACCCTAAAATGTAAACACCAGGCTACTTGACAAGAAAATGTAACGGACCACCTTAGGCTTTACTTCACCTCAGAGATAATGCGTTAGTTAATAATGATATGCCTTGCGGCATATCATGCGGCATCACCTGCGCATAGTGCTGCTGCGTAGGCCTACATGGACGTTCCAAGTATGTTTACTTCATGTATCGTTGAAGCTAACTAAGTAAAGCCTAGTTATAACTATAACCTGCTCCTGGTGCAGTGCAAGCAACAGTGTGTGCCGTGAGTCGCCTCGGTCCCTCGTCTTCCTGAACGAACTGTCTGCGAGTCGTGGGTCTGGGAGGAGTCAATTCTGAGTCACGAACGACGCGAACGAGACAACCGACGCGAACGAGACGACCGACGCGAACGACGCGAACGAGAGAGAAGAACCAGTTCGGATCGTTCGTTCTAACGATTCGTTCGTTCGAACGAATCAGTTCGCGACCGAACCACCTCTAGCCTGCACCGGATCGCACAGGAGAAGTGGGCGCAAACCACGTGTGCCACTTTTCTGCTCGCTACTTTACTGAAATAACTAGTCAGGGGCGTTATCATCCCTTGGACGATCTGTATGCTTTGTTGATTTGAATAAACGTTGTGTCTCAGAGTGATACTGCCTTGCGTCACATTGATTCTCCAGCTCGTTGCTTTGCTGAGAGACGATCCAGAGCAAGAGACTACATCACATTGGACGACCGAAACGATAGCGAAAGAGCGAATAACATAATTTTTGGCTAGGTTGTAGGCAGTGGAGGGAAAAACAACGTTAGGTTTTGAATAACTGGTGTAATGGCCTCTTCTTTTTGGAAATTAGACAAATACCATGGTCTATAAAACATGGACAGTCGGGTCGCAAGTTGATCTGGCTGCCTCCTGCTCTTAGGAAGAAGACTAGTTGTGGTTTTTCGTACTGCAGATGATGAAGTCTCTGTGGCTCAAACGGCGCAATGGAACGGAATCTCAACTTGAAATATTCTCCCCCCAAAATTCTATGAGTTCGAATCCCGTATTTATTATAAAAAAACAACACAAATTTTCCATTTATTTTGGCTTAAAGGAGACATTATTCCACCAGGTGTGAGTGTGATTAGCCTTACGAGCCGTTTCGAAAATCTGCCCCATATGACATTACAAGTGGGCATGTCCACCTAGATCTGTGCTTGATAGATCAGTCTACCAGCCTACCCAGTGGACTGAAGTAAACGTTGCTCATCTATCTACTTCTATCTAGAAGTAGATCCTTCTTTGCTCCTAATTTTGATGCCTTTCGAGTGGAAAAAAAATACAAAAACAAGAACACTGGCAAACAGCAGAGTAAAGGTTACAATTTTGTTTATTTTATTGTTAATGTATTTTGTTCAAAGAGGAAGAATTAATGTATTTTTGATTAGTTATCTTTGCATAACTGACAATAATAGTAGGAATCATAAGAGTAACTGTTACATACTATTTCTTTCCTGTAGATTGGCAACATTAGTTATGTTACTGTCTTTATTCTTTTAACTTAAAGCATATCATTAGCGATAAAAGCCTCATTGTATGATCTCTCACAGACCGATCCAGAACAGTTGAGCAGTGTTACCTGGTAAGCTGCAAACACAAGAAACCTTGAAAACAAACAGACCACCTGGCGGGCCGAACCCTTTACCCAGCCCGCCCGGCCCACCTGACCCACCCGAGCCCCCGTCCCCTGCTGGGCGAGCCCGGTCACAGCCAGCCATTTGAGGAGAAGTCTCGTCTAAGCTGCTGGGATTCGCTCTCCGTGATTGGCTGCAGGGGTGAGCGACAGGCGCCTCCGTGGAAACCAAACCACTCCATCGCCTGCTTGAGAGCAGGCACTCCTAGCTTTCTGGTTACCTAGCAACGAGACACAGGGGACACATCGTCACCTGGCAACGAGACACACAGGATCTCTCTCTCACTTTCCTTCTCTCATTGGTCTGAGATTTGAGTTCTCCTTGTTCAGATTTGAAAAAAAATCACATCAACTTCTCCAACTTGTCCACACATTTCTCACGGAAACAGAGTGGATGTTGCACAATGGGATTTTTCTCACAACATGCGCAAGCTGTACTCTTCTCTGTCTGTGTGTTGATGTGTTATGAACTAGTGTCTGGTGCATGTATCTAAATCCGTGCAGAAAAGCTGATAGTGTGACAGGTGGGCTAGGGCCTGGCAAACCCTTACCTTATGGTAGGCCAAGTGCTAGTAACGATAACAGGTCTGTAAGAGCAGTGCTACGGATAGTAAAATATCTGGTCTGCAAGAGCAGTGCTAGTAATGAAAACAGATATGTAAGAGCGGCGCTAGTAACAGTAACAGGTCTGGTCTGTGAGAGCAGTGCCAGTACTAGTAGCAGGTCTGGTCTGTGAGAGCAGTGATAGTAACAGTCACAGGTCTGTGAGAGCAGTGATAGTACTAGTAACAGGTCTGTGAGAGCAGTGATAGTAACAGTAACAGGTCTGGGAGAGCAGTGCTAGAAATAGAAAAAGGTCTGTAAGAGCAGTGCTAGTACTAGTAACTAGTAACAGGTCAGTTGGTCTGTTCTGTAGGGGCAGTGGCTTGTGTCTGCGGGGCATCGCTGAAATGTTACCGCGCTCAGTGACATTTCGCTTATTGACGGCGGCGGTCGAGAGACCTCAGTGCTTTCAAGTTATTAAGAGCGTTGTGGTGCGGGACAGCCTCTCGTTGAGGTAGAATCAACCCAGCACTTTAGTCCCACAGCGTACACACTATTCTGTTCAGATGAGAGTGCGTAGCGTGGAAATGAAGGTCACGTTTTCTAAAACGAAGGCACATTATGCAGCCGTTCACCGGGACATTCATATCACGGGCAGAGTCTCCAATACTTTGGCCTTACTGATAAAAAAGCTATAAAGATGCACTCGACGCAGCATAGAGTCAACTGATTACTTGCTCCATTCAGCGGCAAGCTCCATTCTCTGACTTCTATTGAGGTAAAATAAAGACTGAACCACAACAAAACAGGCTCCATATGTTGGTTTCTGTGTGTGAATCCCTGTATGTGGGTTCTTATGTGTGATGGGGGGGGGGGGACCTGTGTGTGAGTGTATATGTGGGGACGCTATATATTGAGCCTGTCAAGGGTGCACAGCTTTGGTTTCAGTAGTGGAGGACGGTTTCCTCGCTTCGTGCCTGTATGGAGCCTGTGTGTCGGGGATTTATACCTGGGAGCTCCACATACATGACAAGACACGTGATAGGGTCAGGGTGATCAACACTACTCACTGCGGCGTTGGGCTCGATGAGACGCCATTGCAGCTCCCTGGCCTCCTCCCACCTCCCCTCCACGCACAGGCGGTCCAACTCACACACCTGGGGTCCAAGCACGTTAGCCAGTGCGCACACGCCACCCACCGCCCCTGAGGACCAGGGCAGGGGGGTCAGACACATGCAAAGGGGAAGTGCAGTGTTTTTGTTTGATTTGGCAAAGATATGGGATGTCAATTATAACCCAGGATTGTGGGGGGTCAATCCTTGAATGTTTCACCCTTCAGTTGACAACAAATAACACTCACTCGGCTCAAATAACAACACCCCATAGTGCTCACACAAGGTCGTCTTTAGTCAATTCAGACTCACAAACATTCCTGTTTCATGCTTCTAGAGATGGTGCATGAGGTGTGTGTGTTTGAGTGCGGGAGAGTGTGTGTGTGTGTGTGTGTGTGTGTGTGTGTGTGTGTGTGTGTGTGTGTGTGTGGTCACATAATGCAGAGACACACAGGGAGCCGACACAGCAGGATAAAGTTTCCCCTGTGGACCTCGACAAACCTCGAAAACACTGCGGAGACATTGATTATTTACCAGCCATGACGGGGGAATATGCACTGTACATCTGTAGAACATGAATATTGTACTGTATAAATTATGAAGCGGAAATCCTTAGTGTCCTCCAGAGTGTGGGTCTGTATTTCCGTTATGATGAATAGACAGTAAGCGATCTGAGTTTCTATGGCTGTCTAAGCCTGCTCTTATTGGATAACATCAATCCACTGTACCGATTGTCTGAGGCGACGCCCGCTGCCAATACCTCCCAAAGTTAACCATGCACTACCTACTACTGCCATGATGCCCTGTGTCACCGGGGAGGATCTGACAGAAACATTCCCTTTGAGGAGCGCTTGCTTTGACTAGCCGAGCAGTAAAGGATGACTGAGGGGGAAGATGACCTGTGTGGGTGTGTGGTCGGGGTTCCAGAAGAGTTAAGGAAGACTGAAGAAGTAAATGATGAGGCAAAGAAGTTGCGCTAGTAAACTAGTAAAGTGTTGAGGAAAACATTGTTGAGGATTGGGTTGAGAAATTGATGGATGGTTGTCTTGGGGACATTGTTCCTCGCACAGGTGCCATTGTTAAAAAGGCCCAAAATGCTGGAAGTTTTACCATTACCATTACACATATTTAAAAGATCTTATATGGCTCCTACACCGATTGTATCAAATATCAGCTCAGTTGTATCTTGCCCTCTTGCTCCCACCCCCCATACACATCAGATGAGTGACAGGGCTAGGTATGCTGGCTACCTAGCAGGCACTAGCAACTGACAGGCCAGCCACCCAGGCTCTGAGTGACATCTCTCAGGACTCCTTAATAACTGTGCTCTGATGGTTGAGTGACAGCCAGAATCCCCGCCCTTCCCGCTCACGGTCCAATCGGGGTACAGCTATGAACACCGTGAGGACCGTGCTGACATAAAACATGCTGACATAGAACCTCTCTCTCCGGCGCTACCTCCCCCCGTCTCCATTAGTATCTCTCTCTCCCTCTCCCTCTCTTTCTCTCCCCTCCCGTCTCGCGGACACATATAGATAAAGGTATATCTGTGTATAAGAGGGGCTTTGACGTGCAGCGTATGACTCATTAGGTTTCTGAGGGTATCGAATCATAGCTTATCCCGCGGCACAGAGTCTAATCCATTCCACAAGCGCTTCATACGTGTTCCCCATTGCAAGCAGCCCTCTCCCGCAGTCCTCTGTGACTCGCTAACACGTTAGCCTGATACCATGCTAACCTCTCGCTAGCTTTCTATCATGCTAGCTACTAACATCTTTGTAGCTTTCTACCATGCTCACTCGCTAACCTCTCACTAACAGCCTAGCTCACTACCATGCCAGCTCGCTAGCTTGCTAACCTTTCACTGGCTTGCTACCATGCTAGTACCCTAACCCCCTGTACGGAGTGAGATATTGGACCTAATTATAGAAATTGGTCTAAAGAAAAAATTGGTTGAAAGAAACACAGATCGTCTTCAAAAAATAAATTTATCATTGACAATACTGGTTTTGTCACAACCCGTTTCTTTGATTTCAGTTATGCTTTTAATAATTAGGTCCTGTATCTCCCTCCATACTCTTGCTAAAGCTAACCTCTCAGCAATTTTTCTTAACTCCTTATTTTGATGCCTTTTAGTAAAAGAAAACCTGACAATGATAAATATAATATATACCAGCAAACAATAACACCTTAACTGCAATTAATAAATAAAAGCAGTGACATCCACTAATAATCAAAATCATGCTAACCTCTTGCTAAAATGCTGCACAGCTGACAAACATATAAAGTATGAAAAGTAGAACCAAATAAACACCATCACCAGCGTCAATATCTACCAATATAGCATGAGTCCCAAACAAAAATGGTTAAAAATGTTTTGGATGTTCTTTATTCTGTTGAAACAAGCTGGACGAAGCCCATGAGGGGAGTGTGTGTGTGTGTGTGTGTGTGTGTGTGTGTGTGTGTGTGTGTGTGTGTGTGTACGTGTGTGTACGTGTGTGTGTGCGTATGTGTGTCTTACCAACGCTGTAGGCCGCCATGAGGAAGCCTGCCGATCCAGCCAGGACCTGGAAATCCAGACCCCGGGTTTTATGGACCGCCAGGCCAATCCGAGTGATCTGGACAAGAACCCAGCATGTCAGGAGCATGGAAGAGAGTGTGTTTGGTGGTTGGGTTATGTGTACATGTGTGAGTGTTGGTTTAAAATCCCCCCTCCTATCTCGTAGCTGTCAGACCAAATATTTATGTTTTATATATAGAGGAAGAGAGAGAGAGAGAGAGAGAGAGAGAGAGAGAGAGAGAGAGAGCAGTGATTGTAACAGAATCCCAAGTGGACAATGAAAATAAGTGAAGGTGTCTTCAAAAGAGAGGAAGAGGAGGATTATATGAAGGATGGGGGGGGGGGAAGAGGTAATGCATAAATCATCCGCTCGCTGTTTTGTTTGCCTTTCTACCCATGATGTCCTTTGTCAATCCAGATATGAAGGCACCGTTTCCAGAAAAACCTGGAGAGCAGACCTAGTTCAAAGAAGAACAGAGGAAGATCCCCAACCACCCCCATCCCCCACACACCCTACCCCCAAAACTAGCCCCAGATCCCCGGGGAATCCAAAGCAGTGCCTCTAGGTCTGAGGTTCCTTGAAAACCTTTTGAAACGTCTATTTTTACACCATTTGTGTGTCAGTCAATCTTCTCCCCCCCACCCCAAATGTTCCTTCCCAACACACATCAGTCAATGCAGCTCACCGCGGTAATGGGTGCCCCCCCCAAACCCCCTGGATATCGACAGAACGGAGGAGCATTTTAATATAAAGCTAGCACGCCCCAGCCGCTATTAGCCTAATTACTGTGGTCTCTATTGCAGGGGGACCCCCAAACCCCCCCCCCTCACCGCAGGCCATTCTCTTTCCATTAAAATTAATGAATTTTAGAAAGCCCCCATCTTCATTACAAAGAACCTCTGCTCGCTGCAAATTATTTCCCCACCACCCCTGTCGAGGAGCGCTGCTGGGCCCTGCTTTGATCAAGGTTTAGAGGTACCCTGCTTATTAAATATTGTCACATTGATTTTTCAATATTATCAAATATTATTCAATATGATCAAATGGTACAACTAGACTCAGTCTATCAGCAGAGATAAAGTGTCCTTTATTACATATTAGTACAAGACTAACCCTAGTACAGACATTAATTAAATATTATTATTAATCCAACCCTATGACTAGAGAAAGTAGTATATATATATATACAACCATGATTAGACATACTTCAATGAGTAGGAATGGTTTAGAGCAGTGGTTCTCAAACTTTTTATAGCGCGTACCACCACAGAAAATATAAGTCTCCCTAAGTCCCACCATTATGACAGATGTTATAAAATATAACAACATACAGTTTTGAGGCCTGCGGCCCTTTTCCGCTACGCAAATCTCATGCAGGAGGTACATTTATTCTTAAAAATAATATTATTCATTGTTAGCTGTTGTCAGCTGTACAAAGAGGTAGCACTAGACCAGAGACACGGAAACACATACACACACAGCAGGTGAGAACATGAACTCATGGTAAATGTATTTCCATTCATACTAGTATTTTGATAGTATTGTTTTTAATCTAACGATTTTTTTTTTCTTTTTTCTAATTCCTCTGCGTACCACTCAAACTATGGTACGCGTACCACCAGTGGTACGCGTACCATAGTTTGAGAACCACTGGTTTAGAGGATGAGGTCTTCATCAAATCGTGTTGGTATTAAAATGTCTACATGTGTCCTTTCGTACAAGCTACACAGTGGTAGATGCTTGAAATCCAAGCATTTTATGGGCAACCTGTTATTCTCCAGTGTATATAACAAGCATATACACTGGACTGATGGAAACTGAGAATCCTGCAGTCATTTGCCAGATAAAGAAATTAAAAAATCAGGACCAACAAACATTTCTGGAGAAGTTGGACAGGATTTTTAAACACCTGGACCCGAGTGTACACGTGGACTCGAGAGTGCACGTGGAAGTAATAGGGCTGGAATTTACTGAAATAAGTGGAAATTACGACATGCTCCAAAAGTTTGAGGAAAAAGCAGAAATGTGGGATCAGTAATTACAATATGTATACAAAGAGATAAAAAATGTATATATGCTAGAAGGACAAGGAATAGATTGTGTAGCGCGTGTGTGTAGGTGTGTGTGTAATGACGGAAGAAGGGGAGGTGCCATCGCCACATCCTCCACCACGCTGCTAATCCACTTCCCACCTGAACACTAAAACTGAACGGCACAGCTTGCTGCGGATCACACGTTTGACTGATGTCATTCTCAGTTATAAAACGCACACGCACGTATGCAAATTCACACACACAAACACACATAAATGCGCACACACACACACAGACATACATTCATGTTCTCTTACACACACACACGCACACACACACACACTTGAACGTGTGCTCGAGCAATCACACCCTCTGTCTCAGTTGTAAGTGTTCGTATTAATGGTGTCAAAGCTTTATGTTCTTTAATTACATTATAATTAAGTAGTCACAAATGAGGTGTGGAAGGAAATTATAGTTTTTCATCACTAGTGAGCTTCTTTTTATTTTTCAATTATCTTTTCAAACGTGAAAAAAAAATCTCAGATTAAAAGTTTAAATCCATAGCCTACTTTTTTTCACTTATATATTTAGGAACCTTATTTAAAAATCTCAAATTAAATTTAACTTTGTTTTATTTTTAACAGAAAAAATATATTAAATACACTTTTTAGAACATTAACGAATGATAAACATTAATAGTTGTAGTCAAATTGACTTAAAGTTGTAACACAACTACTAGTACAATAACTAATTAGCTTCTAACACGGCTAACCAGCTGAGCTATCAATTTAGAGAGCATATTCGCTACCAATACAGATTACTTACTACTACCACAGCTAACTAGTTTATATGATAGCCGACTATTTTAACACACACACAAACACGCACACGCACAAACACACACCCAAACACAAACTGTCAAAATAATGAAACGCTATTCGATTATTTTGTAAGAAAAGTTATTAATAATAGTAAGTAAACACATACTATATATATACATCTATACATATATTTACATTTATTTCCGAAAGTAATATATCCCTGACTCAAATATTATGAATCTATGTGTAATTATGTTTATCTATATTTTAGATAGTACCTTAATAGAAATCCCAGTTTTAAATATGATCAATGTTAAGCCAGTAATATGTTAATTGTGTACACATCTAACATTTGCACATTGTTATAATTTTAATTTATCATGCCTATAAATTAAGTTTATTATTGTAACGCAACCCAAAGTGGACAAACTCTATGTTGTCAGCTTAACATAGAAGCCGTCAGTTTCTCTATATCTCGTTTTCCCGTCAAAGACAATTCCTCAACAACTCATGATTTTTAAGATATCAGGACATCAGGCACACCATAATAACCAGATAAACTAACTAGCTGTACCTAAAGTAGCTTGAAGAAGTGGATCTTGCATAGGGCACCCTAACAGTGTGCGTGCAGCTACAATGTGTTCTTTGTCCAAAGTGATGCAGTGAACTGTGGGACCACTGATTCTGACAATGTTCTTTGTTTGTAGTTTTAAGATTTGCAATTTATTTCCTCTCATTTTCTATTTACCTTATTGCACTGTTGAGGATGGCTGGAATGACTGCTTGTTGTTATATTGATGTGCACATAATCATTTATAAAAAATGTGATAAATAAAAATGAACTTCACCCCATGACCCTGAGACTATTTAATTGTTCAACCGGTGATGCAAACATTTTTGTAACACTACTGATACTACAATTCAATCCAACCACTAAGGATTACATTATACTGCAATTACTAGTTCCCCAGTAAATATAAACTACTGGTGATACGGTAGAGTTAATAACAACTAGTTATACGGTACTACTAGTATAAGCAGTAATAACACTAATGTCTATAATAGGCTACATATTCCCTGACCCCCCCTGCTCTCCAGTCCCAACCCAGGGCTTTGAAGTGCTCCTTACGTCTCCGCCACTGTCCTTGAGGCCCACGATGTTGGGGTGTTGAGCCAGACGACAGACGGCGTCCATGGGCAGCTCAAGCCCCGTGTTGGCCGGAACGCTGTACAGAACCACGGGCACGGGACTGCTGTCGGCCACCTGAAAACACAACGACACCCGTTACTGCCACCGCCGGCCAGACATGAGCGGTGTACAGAAAGAGAGCAAAAGAGATTAAGACTTTGATAATAAACAATACATTTAATTTAATTGATAACGCCTGCAAATATTTAGGTACATCTGGCAAATATTAAAATTGTACTTATTAAAGTGCACTAAAATCTGGAGATGTAAAGATCTGCTAACTTTTAGTAAGGTGTCCTAACATCTAATATCAACATAAATCAACCAAAAAGTCAACATCGACTAAAATATGCACTAACATCTTCTAAATTATTATCTATTTAACTTATATCTGCTTAACTATTTGCTATCATCACTAAACTATTTACTAACATCTATTATCGTTGACTAAGATCTTAAAACATCTTCTAAACTATTTACTGACATCTGATATTAACCAATAAATTATTTTCTAACGTCTAATAACATTTACTAATGCATTTACTACCATCTGACTTCTACTAAAGAGTTAACTAACATATACTCAAAACAATTAACTAACATATACTCAACTATTTACGAGCATCCCCTAAACAATCAACTAACATGCTAATATTTTCAAAAATCTACTATACGATTAACTTGACATGTACTCAACTATTGACTAACATCTACTAAAAGATTGGCCGACATCTACGAACCGATACTAAAGTTTACTTAATTAAAATGTTTACTAAGGCAAGTCTGCTGATGTTCATTCAACTCAACTGACTCATCTAATAACAAGATGTATCAATCATCCGAAAGCACGATGAAAAGAGTGGACGTGGTGATGTCATGATGGTCTCTGGCCTTCCTCTGACCCTAGGGAAGGGCACGAGGAGGGGAGAGCTGGAGCAGTACCGTGCTCCATCGGTTGAAAGTGATCGGAAACTAAATCTCTTTTTTACATGCCCGCCCAACTGCGATCGCAAATATTCTCTGTTCAATTATCAGTTCATGGCTTCATAATTGATTCGTCAACATTATGTACATGCGCTGAATATTTCGAGAACCGGCAACACCTGAATGCGTTAATTGGATTTGGGCCTACTGTGCTTCTGGAAACAAGTCCTTGATTGAGGTTTCGACGGGTTGCTTGCATTTTGAACGTGAACGATCTGAATATAAAAGCAGACTCTACTTTAAACAATGTGATGAAATGCAAACAAAGAGCTGCTTCACATTAGCTCCTTATGCCACACAAAACATCGATACCTGTGATTAGTTTTTCATTCTCCTTTATCTGTAGACTTATTTCATATATGGCTCAACATGGATCTTATCTGGAAGTCAGATATAAGGCTCTAACACTGTCAAAAAGCTCCACACATTTTACCTCAAGTCTTGAATATCTAAGACTCAAATATAATGTAGACTCAAGTAGGGGCCAGGCAGGAGAGTTGCGTGGCTAGAGTGTGGGTTTGATTCCCCAATGTACATGCCAACCTCAGAGGCTGCAGTCTGTTAACAATTTCAAATTTGATTCAAATATCATTATACATTGCAATCTAATCATCTCATTAGATGAAAATGGTATGTGTTTATACTCCCATCATGGGAATCACAGCAAAGCACCTGCACCTGCCATGGATGTTAAACCTAACCATTTTACCAGCTGGCGTGGCGTCGCTTCTTAAAGGAAAGGTGATAAGGTGAGACGCTGTTAGGGTGGCACCCAGGAATGCAATGTGGCCTTTCACAACTTTTTCAGATACTGTAAACTGCAAACTTTATGAACCAACTGACTGCTACTTTTAGTATCGTAGAGAATACATCCAAAGCACGTCTCTCTGATCTGATCCCCTCTCTGTAGTTTAGAGAAATCATCAGAAACAAATCCGTGATTGATGTTTTAACTGATATTTGAGACTAATTTATTCTTTCTCTGGTGTTGCTATTCTTGTTAAGCACGAAAAGTGCTCGATAAATAATTAGATATAAAATAGCTCTATAAATAGTAAAAAAGCGCCTGAAAAGAATAGTATTTTCTTCAACAGCATATTAGAATTTATTTTAACAATATATTTATATATTTAATAAAAGTAAAAGCTCAGTTTCAGTCAATAAAAATGGTGCTTTCGTTGGGACATGAGGCCAATACGCAGACGAAATAAAATATTTCCAAAATATCCGTATAGGTGTGGACGGGGCGCTAAGTGGCCACTCTTTAGCGGCCAAGCTGTCTGTCGTCATGGTGACGTGACACTGCGGACCTGGGTGA
The DNA here is from genome assembly GCF_949987615.1 of Pollachius pollachius. Lineage (NCBI taxonomy): Eukaryota > Metazoa > Chordata > Actinopteri > Gadiformes > Gadidae > Pollachius > Pollachius pollachius. The sequence continues at coordinate 37,934,606 of NC_136935.1, read as the reverse complement.
AGTGGTGAGTGAGGGCACGGCTATCCATCTTGCCCTTGTAGAAGCAGGGTGTCACCACCAGCACGGCATCTGCTCCCACCCCCGCCATTCTCTCCGTCATCCGGACGGTGGCCCTGGTTGCTGAGGGGGGGGGGGGGGGGGGTTGGAGACAGGTGGCAGGATGGAGAGGGAGGATAGGAGGTGGAGAGAGAGGATAGAGGGAGGATAGGAGGTGGAGAGAGAGATGGAGAGAGGATAGGAGGTGGAGAGAGAGATGGAGAGAGTAAGAAGAGAAGTAGAGAGAGAGAGAGGTTAAGATAGGTGGATGGGTGGTGAGAGTGAGGAAAGGAGGTGGAGGTGACACACACACACACACACACACACACACACACACATAAAGCAACAAATATATAAATAAATATCATCTATATACACACAAAAACATTTTCACAAATTCTCACACATATAAATATAGAACATGTACACTTAAACATAACACACACACACACACACACACACACACACACACACACACACACACACACACAGAAACGTACATTCACACCCTGATCCGGCTATAACCAGTTTGTCTCTGGGCAGCGAGAGGCGGACCCTGCTGACCACCTCCACCCTCTCCTCCTCCGTCAGATAAGGGTACTCGCCATTAGAGCCCTGCACCACCAGACCTGTAGTGCACAAACACGCACACACACACACACACACACACACACACACACACACACACACACCGTGAGTTAATCTTTCGATATAGTATATGTGGGAGCACGGAAAATCCCTGGTGATCTAAATTTATTATCCTTACTAAGATAGGATAATATACACAGAATAAATATCAACAACAATATATATGTATATTTTAAAAACGATATTGTTATGCCGTCTTGTCTTAAAGGGCCTGTTTGTTTTAAGACAACAGTATTCGAGACAGTTAGGAAGGAATTCCAACAGGGGGCGATATACATCCGTGACGGAAGGGCTATACTTGGAACCCATATTAGCTTCCTGTTGGCTATGCTGGTTCATATAGATTAGCCCAGCACGATCCGGTTAACTCAAGTCCCTTGGCAAATTATTGATTTCACACAACATGGGAGTTTATTTTATAGATGAAACCTTGCTGCGCCCTGGAGCAATAGACGTTTCGACAATTATGAGGATAATCCTTGTCATAGACAGGGAAGGTCAATAAGCCATGAATAGTCTAAACATATGGGATCTGCAGAAGCGATTTAATAAGCCATGCAATGTTCTCGGATATTGATTAGTTTATAAAGATAGGCATCTATCAAAGTTTCAGAAGACGGCTTAAGCAATCGGTGCTATTCTCCGTCGGCCTAAAACTACTACCTTTAAATGGTATCTTTGCATATTTCTGCAGGTTTTCCTCTAGTTTGTGATAGTCCAGCTCCTCCTGCTTTGTGAACGGCGTGGCAATAGGAGGGTATATCCCGCTGATGTCCAGTCTCTGACCCGCAGCCTGGGATGCGCTGCGTTTCCATAGCGTAACGTAAACCCTTCTGGACAGGGCAAACATATTTTTCACAGCTCCGACACCTAACATGTTGAACGACTGCAGACATACACACACAGAGATGGCTCCAAGATGAGAACTGAGTTTAGGTGTCGCAACCCCTCCAGTTAATGACTAAACTCCCCGGTCTGCAAACATTGACTTGATAAAGACAAAATTCCCAAAGTAGAACCTGCCTGCCTCAGCAACCTCAGCTACGAGGTTAGGGCATTGTCAAGTTGAATCCTTCCACGTTTGGACTTGTGAGGCGAAGTTGACTGTCTGTCAGACACTTGTTTGGTGACGACATTCAGAGTGCTCCGCCCACCACCTGTTTAAAGAGTGTATGTTGGTAACATAGACTTCAATAAATGTGACGGTCTTTTTTTTATGTTTTCATATGAGTGTTTCAGGGCTCAAGTAGGCCTATGTTATTATAACCACCATACATATCCAGATATTTGAGAAATGTAGCAGGTGGCGTCCATTGCTAATGCAATACCGCCCCCTGGTGGTGTTCTGCAGACCTACATTTCACTTTAGTATTATCGGATCTGTGGACATTAATATAAACATAACTCGGCTCATTAAAATATGCTTTATTTAATAATATAGATATTAATATATTAATAGTCATAGAGTACAAGAAGTACAAGACAGACAATAGGTCTTCATCCTTTCACCACACATTTGCGTATTTTATTCGACATAATTGTGTTGGGAAAGTCTATAACCCGGTCTCTGCTTCACCCTCTGTAACTTTAAATAATTGTGAAAGTTTCAAAGTTGTAGTTTTTATCTAGGCCTATCTGCAGGACTTAACCATTTTAAAGTGGGAATACAGGTGAACAAGGTTTTGTTGTCCAATGTTGTTGAATCATTCATCATTGTTTTATACGAAAAAATATTATGTTCGGGTTCTTTTGAGAGCCAAGTAATGCAACCATCAGCGATATGGCGATAATCCCTTCACCACCTCTTATCTCAACACGCACAGAGCATCCTGCTTGTGGTGGGCGCGGGTGCCGCACTCAGGATGCAGAGTGCGGCACCCCTTCCATGGCGGTCTCAGAGGAGGATGATCACTGGTTCCGTGATTAAGGGCAGAGGAAGTGACACAAACCGCTCGATATGATAACAATGCTGAAGTGATGATGATCTGCAGACAAATTGATCATCGGTCGCATTTTGCTTGATAACATTTCACTGTACTTCCATCGTCCATGTATGCAATGTCGATGAAGCAGCGATTTGATACAAAGCAAAACAATCAGATTTCAGATGTATTCAGTCAGAGTGCTGCTGGAAGCTCATTACGCACACAATCACATTAGGCTTTTATGGTTACGTCATCGTACACAGTCGGTTGGCGAGATTCTCTAGCGGTACAGTAGGCCTACAACAACAACACATCATCATCATCATCATCATCATCATCGTCATCGTCTTCCTCACCGTCGCTTACTGCGGGCGGCTCGCGCTTCCCGGAGCCAGATGGAGCGTGAGAACTGTACCGCGTGCACGTGACCAGGGCTCGCTGCTGGAGCGAGCGCCTTGTTCACACCGCATCATGGCTGCGGAAGCTGCGGTCTCCCCCGGCGGAGCCTCCGCTGTCTCCTTCTCCACCCCCGGGGCACGGAGCTCACCGTCCCGCCTTCTGCTCCTGTCCCTCGGCCTCGCCTCTCTACTTCTCCCGGCTCAGTCCCACGGGCTGCTGGGCTTCCGTCCGGAGGAGACCGGGGGGGAGCTGTCCGTGGAGGACGGGGTGCTGAGAGCCATCGAGGGGACTCGCTTCATGCTGCGGGTGTACTACTCCACCTCCTCCCCGAGCCGGAGACTCAACCGCACCGCGGGCTCCTCCAGGGCCAGCAACGCCGCTCCGTGGATCGCCTTCATTGAGGAGCCGAGTCCCGGGAGAGAGGGGCAGGTGCACCCCAAGCGGAACATGTGCATGGACAAGACCGCCCGGACGTCCGACATCGAGGTGCTGGGCTCGTTCAAGTCGGCCTCGAGCCAGAACTCGGTGCTGGTGGAGCTACTGGCCAAGGACCTGCGGCGCGGGGAGAAGATCAAACACTACTCCATGTGCGCGTTCGACGGCTCCAAGTGGGAGCACTACCGCACGCGGGACTTCTGGGTGGCGGTGGTGGAGCGCTCGGCTGTGCCCAACTTGTGGCTGCAGGTGCTGGTGTCGGTGCTGCTGCTATGTCTGTCCGCGCTGTTCAGCGGCCTTAACATCAGCCTGCTCGCGCTCGACCCGGTGGAGCTGCAGGTGCTGCAGAACAGCGGCACGCACACCGAGCAGAACCACGCGCGGAGGATCGAGTCCGTGCGTCGCCACGGCAACTACGTGCTGTGCACGCTGCTGCTGGGCCACGCGCTGATCAACGCCGCGCTGGCCGTGTGGATGTGCCAGATACTGGGCATGACATGGCAATCCACCGTGCTCTGCGCGTTTGGCATCTTTTTCATCGGCGAGATCCTGCCGCACTCGGTGGCCTCCCGCCACGGCCTCGCCATCGCCTCCAAGACCATCTGGGTGACGCGCGTGCTGATGGTACTCTCTTTCCCCGTGTCCTACCCCATCAGCAAGCTGCTGGACCTGGTGCTCCGACAGGAGATCTCCAACTTCTACACGCGGGAGAAACTCCTAGAAATGCTGCGCGTGACCGACCCGTACCACGACCTGGTCAAAGAGGAGCTGAATATCATCCAAGGCGCGCTGGAGCTGCGCACAAAGACAGTGGAGGACGTACTCACGCCACTGGGCGACTGCTTCATGCTGGCGTCGGACGCGCTGCTGGACTTCAACACCATGTCGGAGATGATGCAGAGCGGCTACACGCGCATCCCCGTGTTCGAGAACGAGCGCTCCAACATCGTGGACATCCTATTCGTCAAAGACCTGGCGTTCGTGGACCCGGACGACTGCACGCCCCTCAAGACCATCACCCAGTTCTACAAGCACCCGCTACACTGCGTCTTCAACGACACTAAACTGGACGCCATGTTGGAGGAGTTCAAGAAAGGTAAAGTTTGTGATGGGAACTGGGGCGGGAGTTCGTTGCTAAGTCTCTAAGCTTGTTCTCTCTGGTTTGTTATTCTTTAGTTATTCTTTTTTTTCTCCAGTCTTTGAGTTCTTAGAATCTTCCCGATTATAATTGAGCGAGCGTTTTTTTTTTTTTACTTCCTTTACCATCGGGCTTTTTCAGCCTTTTATCTTCAAATAACATGAAGAGTAATCGGTCATCATAGTGACCGAGTTCCGTTTGTCGCTCTCTCGTTATCTTAAAGAGTTAAGATGGGTGCAGCCCTTACTGGCCAATCACAGACCGCCTTGAATCTGCCTAGTCAGCGTTATGACGCCCTCATGTTGTTTTTTTCAAGAAGACACGCGCACGCACACGCACATACGCGCACACACACGCACCCCCCCCCCCCCCCCACACACACACACACAGCGAGCCAATGCCATTCATCACTGCATGCCACCTATAGAAACCACTTGTGAACTATTTGCCGTATAGTTAACCGTTTTGCCTAATCATGTGTTGATTCATTTATTTTGCAACAAGCTAAAGGACACAGCATCTGCTGCCAAATATCCCAGCATGAGAACAACCATATTCTAGGTCCTGTGTGATACTGGCAGCTGAATGATCCACAGGAGGTTAAAGGGTCCCCTCTGTCTCAATCCTCTCATCGCTGTGCTGTGCAGTCTA
>NC_136935.1:37909374-37924374 GCF_949987615.1 Pollachius pollachius | reverse complement strand
CATCAGGGAGGACCGGTCTGAGAGCCAGGACACAACAGGTACACACTCTGACTACACACTGCCTTTACACAGCCATGTATACACTCTGACTACACACTGCCTTTACACAGCCATGTATACACTCTGTCTACACACTGCCTTAAAAAAAACACATACACACTCTGACTACGCACTGCCTTAACACCACCATCTACACACTCAGACTACACACTGCCTTTACACAATCATCTACACACTAACTGCACACTGACTGGACACAATCATGTATAAGCACTACAAAGCCTCTATACACACACATACACACACACACGCACACACACACGCACACACACAAACACACACAGACACACACACACTTTCTACGCACATTTTGAAAAAAAAACATTTTTCTAATTGGCCTGGTTTATGTAGTTGAGAAGCATATTCTGAGCATTTTAAACAACCTTATCTTCTCCCCTCCCTTCCTTTCCTCCTCTGATCTCCTTCCTATCTCCATCCCTTCCTTGTATCCTCCTCCTCAGAAACATCTTCCGTTCCCATGGAGACAGACACCTCCCCCTTTATCAGTGCTCTGTCGCTGAGCGGCTCAGAGGACACACTGGGAAAGAAGCTGCTGCTGAAACTCAGTCAGTCACACACACACACACAAACACACGCACAAGCACACACACACACACACACACACGCACACACACACAGGCACACACGCACATGCATAGGCACACACACACACACACACACACACACCCATGGTAAGAAGCTGCTGCTCAAACTCAGTAGGTCACACACATATGCACAAACACACTGAGTGTGACTGTGTCTAATTAACACTCAGAGTGTGGAGTTGCTCTGAAAACAGTTCTTTCACTCAGCCTCTTCACTGTTTCTCTTACTCTATAGCTCTCTCGCCCTCTTTCACACTCTCTCACTCTCTCCTTCTTTACCCTCCACTTAGTCCTCGTAGTCTCCCTCTATCACTCTCTCTCTCTAGTTTTAGAATATATTTACAAATTACATTATTTGTCCTATATTATATACCAAATATAACATCAGAACCACCTTTTCAGATGTTCTTTATATAATTATGTTTGTCTTATATAATATGTAGTGATATGTGTTGATGTTAATTACTCAACACTTTGTTCTTAAAGTGTTTTTATTGACTGAAGTTTTAAATCAGCCAGTTTAAAGAAACTAGTTAAACAAATTCAAACCAGCTAGTTTACTCAGCCAGGTCAGAGGGTAAAGGTTGTTCCCCTTGTCTCTCCAGGTCACAAAAAGAGGAAAAAGTCTAGAGAAGGAGATAAAACCCCAGAAGACCTCACTGAGCAGCCGCTGGTGAAGACCTAAAGAGGTGCGGGCCCTCTCTGAGCGGCCCCCTGGTGGAGACCTAACGAGGTGAGGGCCCTCTCAGAGCAGCCCCCCGGTGAAGACCTAGCGAGGTGAGGGCCCTCTCTGAGCGGCCCCCCGGTGAAGACCTAACGAGGTGAGGGCCCTCTCAGAGCAGCCCCCCGGTGAAGACCTAACGAGGTGAGGGCCCTCTCAGAGCAGCCCCCCGGTGAAGACCTAGTGAGGTGCGGGCCCTCTCTGAGCGGCCCCTGGTGGAGACCTAGCGAGGTGAGGGCCCTCTCAGAGCAGCCCCCCGGTGAAGACCTAGCGAGGCGAGGGCCCTCTCAGAGCAGCCCCCCGGTGAAGACCTAGCGAGGCGAGGGCCCTCTCAGAGCAGCCCCCCGGTGAAGACCTAGCGAGGTGAGGGCCCTCTCTGACAGCCCCTCGTGGAGACCTAGTGAGGTGAGGGCCCTCTCTGACAGCCCCTGGTGAAGGCGAGTGGAAGGCCCTCTCTGAGCGGCCCATGGTGGAGACCTAGCGAGGTGAGGGCCCTCTCTGAGCAGACCTAGCGATGGTGGGGCCAACACTGGAGACAGAACGTAGAGTTCCCTTTTTAAAAAGAACATTATCCGGATGATTCTGCATGACTGGGAGAAAGAGAGGAATCCGCTGGACGGTGTCAAGTGATTATATGAGTTTCCGGATGACAGAATTTTTCTAAAGAAATCAAAAGAGAAGAGAAAGGGATTATATAAGGAGGATATTATTTCCTTGTGCCATACTCTCCATCAAGCCATTTTAGGTTTGGAACGTTCACAGAGACCTGAATGCAAAGGGATATGTTTATATTTTTATACACTACGTAGTCCGTTCACATTTAAAAGACACTTTACGCTACTTAAAGACACTTTAAGACTTGTATATTGCGCAGCTATTTTCTGTCCTAGCATTAGCAAGGGTAAGTCGTGCCTGCTCGGGTATAATCTACTGAAACAAGTTCCTTTATGAGTTAACTCTCAGTTGAACCCAGCTCCTTGTGTTAGGAATCTTCAAAGCACCTTCTTTTTCTAACAAGCCCCCTTATGTGATGAACCACTGGGTCTTTCAGCATGTTCATACACCTGCACAGTACACACCTGCACATGCACACACCTACACCTCAACAGTGGAAAACACTGCACGGCACATTTACACACACCTGCACTAAATACACGTACACCTGCACAGTAACACACATGCATATTTACACACAACTACACTTGCCCAGTAATATGCCCATACACTTGTACAGTGACACACACACACACACAACTGGGTTTATGTATAACAGTTCACTAACAGACATTTGATGTATTTTAAATAAAAAATACATTTATATTTGCTAATGAATACCAATGAATGTAATGCTAAATAATTGCTGCGGTTGTAGATCTTCATCACCACCAATAGTTTGACAGCATGTGCCATGATGCCTTTCTTTGAGCAAGCAATAGATGAAAGACAATAATCCAAAAAAAACACATAATCCGTGACAGTGAGTTTGTGTTCATAGCGTTTCACACCTCCACTTTGCGTGCCGCTTTGTAGACCTTCAACTTTATCACCGCATCCATCTCAACCCTTACCCATATCCACACATCGTAGCTATCTTTCAGACACAGTTGTTGACAACTCTGATGGCTGAGGTATTGTGTAGAATATATGGACACCACATGAAGGTGATTTTTTTTTATGGTGATCCATCACTCATTAACAAGCAAACAAAATCAAAAGTGCAATATGAATCAAATGTAAAGTTATTTAAATTGATTAAACAAATGCATATTTAAGAAATAATGCTTTTTGTTTTACAATTCATCAAAATGCAAACTACATTGATTCTGTTCTCTCTTTCTAGAAGTCACTAACATGCTAGTTACATGCTAGAAGAAATATGTAGTTCAGGAGTGGTTAGGTTAGTCATATAACTGCTTCTGAACTACGTCTTTATTTTAGCAGACATTTGACTGCAGTGAAGTGACTTATAATAATTCAGATTAAGGTCATAAAGGAACGTGTGCGTGTGTATGTGTGGGGGGTCTGTGGGGGGGGGGAGGTCTTGCTGAAGGAGGTCTGAAAGAATAAGAATCTGTGCACCAAGAACCTTTAGTCTACTACCAAACCACTAGACTCTCCGGCCACCACTGCAGGAGAGGCTGTGTGTGTGTGTGTGTCTGTTTTTGTCTGAAGTAGATTCGTGCCACTGCACCAGTTGGAGGGGGAGGGGGGAGGGAGGTGAAAGGTTACTGGATGTTGATTGGTGGAAAAGTGGGAGGGGTTGTTCTTGTGAAGTCGACTATTGGTTTATATATAAAAGGTGTGTGTAAGGGGAGGCATGTGTGTGTAAGGGGAGGCAGGTCTGTGCAGTATGTCAGATCTGCCGAGTCACTTTGCTGCATTGGAGCGCAGGCAGCAGCGAATCACAGGGCTAGTTTAGAGGTCAATCCAGTACCATTGATTCCCTCTGTCGACTCAGCCTGTTGTACAGCCAATCAGGAGAGAGGAAGAAGATGATGAAGATGGTCAAAAGGGAATGCTTCACATGCTCTCTGGATTCTATGTTTTAAGTTGTATGAATGTAATCACATCTATAAAGTAACGTTTATCTTACTAAAAAAACGTTTATCTTGCCATGTTCAAGGAAAGGGTCTACTCTACAACACAACACAATTATATTTTTTATTTGCTCCAAAATAAGTCTGATATTAAAGATAAACAACCCCATAATTTCATCTGACCCATTGTTATTATGGGATCTGACTGCAACAAAACCAAGTATAAACAGATCTGTAGGTCATAGCCTTTTACATGTGACTTACCCACCATCTCAAGCCCAGCCCCTGAAAGCAGAATTCTTCCCAGAAGAGGTCCTATAGGTCTTCTATATAGTTAACATAAAAAAAAAATTTTTTTTATATCAAAGCATTTCCAGGTAGAACATTTAGGGGATATGTGTTACCTGTGGTCGACCACACACTAAAGAAATGTAACACTCCATGTAACTGAGTCCTAGTGGTTCAAATTAAATATTTATTTCATCATATTCATGACATGGTAATAGAGGTACAACACGGCACAGTGTGTGTGTGTGTGGTGAACCGTGATGAGGACCATTTTGTTCACTGCAGCAGTACTTCTGTAACATAATGACGTGATCATGAGGTGGTAGAGGTCATGGTTTTGTTCAACGGAAGCACAAAAACACAGTCACGTGGATATTATCTAGGGTTACGGGACCTTTAACACAGCCGGTTACAAACTCTAACAGGAACATTTTCATTAGCATTCCGCTATTCCAGTATTATTATTGTTTTCCATTATTATTCGGAACATACCTATAGTTCGTCTGGCCTATAGTCCACAAGACATGTAGTGGTTCATGTGTTCGCTTGGGCGGGCCTGGCGCTACTCTAAGTGCACCGTCAACAGAAATAGAGTTGGGGGTTATTCTCCATGTTCATTTACCCAGCGATTATGACACAGTTTCTAAGAAGGCCATCTCGGAAAATAACATGACTAGGTAAAATGGCACCTGAACCAAGAGCCGGAGCTCTTGCCATTCAGCCAGAAGCTATGCTAAAATGAGGCCCATTGGGCTGAAATGTGTGTGGCCTCTCCTGCCCAAGGCAACGGGGACACGTGTTCATAGGCCGAAGGCTTCAATCAACGGGCTGCAGAACCACAAACATGAAATATGGGCAACCGGGTCAAGGCCTGATGTGGAGCATTGAGATGGCTTCATGGACTCTACAGTACTTCGTTAGCCCTCTGTATACTGGAAGCTAGAAGACATTTTTATTCTTCCCCCAATGAAACTTTTCCTGAATGGAATCGTGGAGGAGAGACAAACCGGGGATTACATGATGAACCGGTTCAGCGTGACCTGCCGGATTAATTGCACATTCCCAACTACAGTAAGATCTTTCCCCTGCATCAACACCCAGCAAGCACGTAGCAGAACAGAGGGAAAGCAGGGTTCAACCAATCGGAAGAGAGGGCACACAAGCACACAGACAAGACACAGGGTGGTTGGTGTAGTGGGGTAGAAGTAGGACTCTGGGGAAGGGGTAGCGATAGGGGTTGGGTCGTTGCTGGGGGTTTACTGGACGCTGGTGACGGTGTCGTGGATGGACTGGGCCACATAGTCGATGTTCTTGGAGGTCAGACCACACATGTTGATGCGGCCGCTGGCCATCAGGTAGACGTGCTTCTCTTTGATCATGTACTCCACCTGCTTGGCTGTGGGAGGAAGGGGAGTCTATTACCTCACTTCCTGTCTCTGTTCCAGAAACATCAATGCCATTGAAAAGTCTCAAGAGATCTACCGATACTAAACATATAACTTTGAGCCAGGGAACATGCCTGTTCTAAGCAGGGTACAACACATTGTTGCATAAACTGGATTTTACACAGCAGTTAGTTCCAACTAAGTACTGTGATTGGACAAGAGGCATTCCACGAGTGTTGATGTGGTGGATAACAGCGCTGGTATATTAAACTAACCATGTATATCTCTGCTTTACAGGCGTTTATAATCACTGTAAATTAGCCTGCATTAATGATTGTACGCAGTTAACTCATTGGAATCACACAGTCGGATGTCGGGGTGTTCTGGGCGTCTTACGGTTGAGTCCGGTGAAGCTGAACATGCCGATCTGCTGGGTGATGTGGTCCCAGGTCCCTGGGGTGCCCAGAGCCTGCAGCTTGGCCTTCAGCTGGTCCCTCATCAGCAGCACTCTGTCGGCCATGGTCTTCACGTTGCCCTTCCTGAAGGCAGCAGGAGGGAGGAGGGTCACTTGTGTCGACGCTCAGTACACAAGCGTGGTGGATCATTACGCTGAGCTGGTCATCGTCAGAGCAGGGGTCTGGCGTTTGAAATGTGTGTTTCTAGGGACACCTTGGTTCTTAGCTGGTTACCCTATAGCTATTTAGTTATTCTGCAGACAACGCTTTTATCCAAAAGATACTTGCATGTAGGGTTGCATATTGATACAAGAAAGTTATCTTTTGATTATTGTACCAGATATTGTGATTGCGATTATGTATTGCGATTAACAGATAATTAAATAGATGTAATTAATATTCAGTGGTGTCTACTGTGTATGAAAATGTTAATTAATGGAATTGAGTTGAAACTGTTTGAGTGGATTTTAAGGTTACAGGCGTACAACATCTTATTTATTATTGTTTTTTTCGATTTTAATAAATTTAAAATATTAATATAATCACAACACTCATAATTAGCTAGTAGCAGAGGTCAAAAATCATGATTTGGATGGATATGCAATTAATTGTGCAGCCCTGAGAGCAATCAAAGCCCTATTAAAAATAAGAGCTGCACGACCTAGTTTCTAAAAACAACCAATAGGACAGAGTGGACGGTAGCCATAGCTTCCACTATGAAGAACTTAAGTTGCACAACTATTACTCTATAGATTATATATATTATTTTAATGTTTGTAAACTGCGGTACCGGGGGTAAAAGGTTGAATATTAATGTTTGTAAACTAAAGTAATCGGTGTATACAATGCTATATTCTGTATGTTTGTAATCTTTAGTTCTGTGTCTAATGTTGGATATTCTGTATATTCATACTGATGTACTGAGCGTAAAAGGTTGTGTATTTATATTTTTTATTCACGTTTGTTAACTAAAGATGTGATGTTCTACGGATGTATATCATTTTATATTAACTATATTCATAGAATTGGACATATAGAGTTGCACGTATCAATTCTACCATATGTGTGGTCAAAAAAGAAATAGATATAACAGAATAGATCATAATTCAGTATAGCTATATATATATATATTATATAACATAATATAATATAATTTATATTAAGCTATATTTTGTATATTGTATGATGATGAACAAGGCAAAAGTACCACATACCATTCAGCAAACAGTTCTGGGCAGTTCAGGGTTTTGCTGACGATGCGTGCGCCCTGGGACGGTGGGTTGGACCAGGTGGTCCGGACAATCTTCTCCATCTGGGACAGGATGCGGGTCAGGTTCTCGTTGTCCTTGGCAACCACTGTCAGGTTTCCAACCCTCTCATCTGGGAGGAGGGGAGAGTAAAGGATGGAGAGAAGGGGGGAAGGAGAGGAAGAGGTTTAGTGATTGAGTGACGGAAATTAAATGAATCAGAACGGGAAGTTCAAGGGAAGACAATGATGACCAACATGGTTGGGTAAATCTTGTAGCTTGTACTGTGTGCATTGTTTACACATCATATCGTATATCATGGTTGTTTCTATTCACATGCAAAACTTTGCTGGATGCCTTTCTAGCTTAAACTCTTTGATAAAAGTATTAAAGATAAAACTTATCGTGAGACAAATAGACATCCTAAAGCAAGATTAGCAAACCCTCTACCTGCTCCTTAATGTCATGCATCTGAATTCACTGCAAGTTGCTTTGGATGAAAGTGTCTGCTTATTGATTAAATGTACTCCACCCTATGTATCCTCCCCTCCTCTCCTTCCATCTCTACCTGCCCTTGAGTTGCCGCTCTACTCACTGTAGAGGCCAAAGTTCTTGGAGAAGGACTGGGCCACGAAGAGCTCGAAGCCCTCGGAGACGAAGTAGCGGATAGCCCAGGCGTCTTTATCCAGACTGCCTGACGCAAAGCCCTGATAGGCCGAGTCGAAGAAAACAAACAGGTTCCTCCTCTAGAGGGCGACAGGTGGAGAGAAACACAGAGACATACGGTTAAGTTTGTGTTACCGCAACATAAGCAATTGTTTTGATGGCAAATGTCAAATTAGTGTTGCATTAGCTGTCTAGATCTATTTCTAGCTAGCCATGAGGAAAAACTAGCATGAAGACCGAACACACGTTTATTCTTTAGTCTGAAGAGAAACCCTATATTTTTCCAGCTCCACCACTATCAGTCCTCCATTCTTTACCTTCATGACCTCTGCGATCTGCTTCCACTCGTCCTGGGTGGGGTCCGTTCCCGTGGGGTTGTGGGCGCAGGCGTGCAGGACAAACACAGAAGCCTCCGGAGCTTTCTGCCGACACAGGAACAGGAGGGAGAACGTTAAAAAGAGGAGAACGCTAAAGAAGCCCATGATAAGGGAGGGACTCTTGACCTAAATAGTTGCATGTCAAAACACCCAAGTTATGCTAATCAACCCCCGCCCTTGTCACCTCCAGGTCATCAAGGAGACCACTGATGTCCAGTCCCTTCTTGGCTCCGTCCCAGTAGTGGTAGGGGCGGATGTCCTTGAAGCCGGCATCAGCGAACACAGCGTTGTGGTTCTCTGGGAGCAGCAGGGAGAGACAGATAATGAGCCGAGGTTTTGAACACTTGAATTTCATTGCCAGCCTTTTGCCAGCAATTTGATGGAGCAACTATTCTTTCATATGGTGATGTCAATGGAGGGCAGGAAAAAGCCTAATCTCTGATACAGCAGTCTTGCTACATTATAGCAGAAACTGCAAGGGCTGGAGTAACACCTTGTTTCGTTCTGCCAAGATATTCTACCAAAGAGAAGTCGTTCAGCTTTCAGAAGGGGGTTTTAAATTAGCGTATTTGTTCAGTGGCTTCACAGAGTTGATTTTAAACGATTAAAGACCCTTTTCCTTTTCATTTTCTTAAATCCCAAGCCTATTACATGCTTACAGATCCCCGCCTCCAGGGAGATGATTAGCCCAAAACAAATATGAGGCAAAAGAAAGGGGAACCCAGATTTGAGCTAGGCCGGACCAGACCCGACCACTCGGACCAGGGGACTGAGGTCCACTCACCCCAGGTGGGTGCGGAGACATAGATGGGCGTAGCGGTGTTGTTGGTGCCGTTGTACCAGCGACGAAGGAACTCCCCACCGATCCTCAGGGCCCCGGTACCACCCAGGGCCTGGACCGCTCCCACCTGTTGGAGGGAGACGCGGGAGAGGCATGGTGTTCAGAAGAGCCCGTTGGTTTTTCCATCTCCATATGAGATAAAGGCCGAACACTAAGACCATATGAACGGAAAGTGAAAAATAAACATAAAAACATCAAAAGACGAATACAAGCAAATAGATTGAAAGAAAGAGAATAAAACCATGAATGAATAAATGTCCAAATACAAAATCCCTCTCTAACATCACTGTGCACATAGCTCCTTCATTAAAAAAAAACCTCTGTCAAAAACATCTCTATAATGGACAGCACAACTGTCCATTATTGTTGTGTGATGATGTGTGCAGGATGTAGCATGTGGATAGTTTGTAGTTTATGGTAGATTTAAGAAGCCTAACGTGGCCTGAGTCAGGCTGAATAGACTCTGGGGCTGGGTCAGGCTGCACACCCGTTGGGCATTCTGGAATCAGGGTGCACAGGTTAAACCAGCCATCCCCAGACACACTCAGGGAGAGCTCCGACATGCCAGGAGGGAACACCTGCTCTGCCTCCAAAAACGGTACAACTTCTGCACCAAACTGGTTTCTACAACCACTACCTGTCTCCTGGTGTCAGAGACACCAACACACTACCTGTGTTGTGATATACAGTTTTGTGGAAAAACAAAAGTCACCCAGGGGACAATAAAGTCAGACTAATCTATAATCCTGCATGTGTACCTCTGCTACCCCAGTATGCCCATTGTATTTGTATAGCCCAAACAGCCAACAGGAACCACCAGTCTGTGAAGCCGTGGCAGCAGCTACCAACCTGTAGTTCATCTAACGGCCTATTGGTGGCTTGCATTGGTCGATGCGAAAAGGCTGGCCAGGTCAATGGGAACAATGTGATTTCAATCTCATAATACAAAGACCAATGGGTGATGTCATTGACGCGACGTCCATATTTTTTCCAGACTATGGTATAGCCCTTAATCGTAGTGACAGTCTTAACGGGCTTCATCGGCCACTCGTCCGAGTTTTTAAACCCACCCGATTCTCCTTGATGGCTGGGCTGTCATCTCCCAGGGCAACCTTGGAAGAGGCTGAGCGGAACTCGGGGAGGCCCAAGATGGGCAGGTACTCATGGTTCAGGCTGCTGTCCTCCACGATCAGACGCTCCACCTTCTTTACCACCGGAAGTACCCAGGGCTGGCACTCATCTGTACGGTACGCTGCAGAGAACAGAAAGGGTTGACACCTTATTTTGTGAGTGAACTTTATATGCATCGTTTTGAAAGGTTTCTGTTACAGCTTAGTAGTTATTTTAAGCTAATAGAATTTTAATTGTCTTACTCATGCGTCCACCCACCTGATTTTACATGACAGTAAAAACAATAACCAGTTTCTATTTTGTATTTACTTGCAATTTATAAAATCAATAAAATGGCCAAACACGCCCATCTGAAACCTAAATTGGCTAACTGAAAGTTAAAGAAAGAGAAGGAAAGAGAGGAAGATCAGACAGAAAGGGATTAGTTAGGGATTTTTTTGATAGAGAAAGAAAGAAAAACAGGGTGAGGCGTCTGGAGGTCACTCTTAGTAGTCGGTACAAGTAGAAGCAGTGGGTACGCAGTGACCTTTAGATCTACCCAGCGTATCAGATGACTGCACACTATTAACAAAGTGCAGCTCTGAGGCCCTGAACTAGCCAAAACAAAAACTCCAGGGACCAGCAGGACATGTTGACTTAAAGGGTAAGAAGACCCCTGAGTCAGCAGGACAACTTCCCCCAGGAGATTCTAAAAAGCTGTTGTGGGGCAAAGAAAAGTTGTGAGGGTATCAATAAAAACAGGCTCATTGGGTTTCATAGGAGGAGCTGCATGGGGCGTTGTCATGAGGCTTTCGGCCATTTTAGCCGGAAGTAGCAGACCCCCCCTAGAATTTAGCAGAGGATTCCCTGCATTTAAAAACGCAATGCATTCTAGTCCACAATAACAGGAATATTCACCACATTGTGAGACCCAAACAGAAGTGATATTGGGGTTTACTTACAGTTCAAACAGGTTACCATTCTGTACACATACTTTACTACTAGACAACAGAAGAAACCGACCATGATTTCAACAAGTCAACCAAAACGTCAATAGCTTCATTCAAAATATCAGAATTTAGAGTCTGGGATTTAGAAAGTGATACAATTCTTAATCTTAAAATCTTAATCCTAATATAAAAAATATCAACAGAATCTTACAACAGTTTCTATGTCAAGGTATTCTTCACTGTATAATTGGAATGTATGATATTGAATCAAATCTGTTAATTGCAAATGAATATAGATGGTGAGGCTTACTAAACCCTCCATCTAATACCTCACTAACCCCACCCTGGTCAGGTACTTTAGATCACTCCATGACATAAAGACATATTCATACATGAACTAAAGAAGCTTCGGCCAAACACAGACAAAAACGACTAAATACTCTTTCATAAGATATTTGACAGCTCAAGCACCAGCTGTCACCTGGCGTTTAAACACCTTCCCAAACGATGCAGTCTAGAGTAGCTCCCAACTTCAGCAATACAATCCTTATATTGTCCGTTAACGTATTTTGCAAAGTCCATTGGATGGTATAAGCACTATTACAACACTATTACACTATTAAGTATCATTCTCTGTGGAGTTAATGTCCACCAGTGAATGCAGGCACAAAACTTGACGCTGTCAGTGGGCTGCTAAGTCACAAACACGCCAAGGTCAAGCAACCCGCAGCACGTTTCTACAGCTCTGGTGGGATGAACAAACGGAAATATTTATGTTTCCGCAGATCCCTTATATAACGGAGCAAAACACAACGACCCTGCCGCACGTCATAAGTCAGACAGCCCATAACACGACTGCTAGGTGGCTAACCAACTAGCATTAGCAGGTAGCGGCCACAAGTCTTACCTCCTACTCCGAGATTCACTTTCTGGGGGTGGCTGTCCTCCCTGAAGTCCGCCGTCAGCTTGAATACGGCCACCGGAGGGGCCTGTGGGACCTCGCTGAATATGGACATGGCTGTGGGTGTGTTCCCAGAGGAGAGGTGCTAGAGGCAGAAGAAGGACGGTTCGATGCCGCTGAGATACGAGGACAGGCCGGGTAGTTCAACCTTCAATACGCCGCTGTAGGACAGCTCTGTGCGAGGCATCGAGGCAGCCAATCCGGTTAGAGAACCGAAACGTACGGAACGTAGAGCCGGCCAATGAGAGTGCAGACTGCCACGGGTCAGAACGATGACAGCTTCTCTTCAGATGATGAAGAAAGATCCGGGTTTATAGGTTAATCTTAACATCATTCACTCGTGTCAAAGGTGTACAGCTTCTGCTATAATATGAACACAAATCATAAGGAAATAATGTAAACTGATAGCTGTCCTATTTAAGTGTTTAATAACTATTCTTCCTTGTGACACCAAAAACATTTAAATGAATGTTTATATTACTTTTTACTTCAACATTGGGGCGAAGAGGTGGCTAAATAAAAAATGGAACACATTCTCCCCTCCCACCACCAGATGGCAATGTAACCAAAACAGTGGTCATTGCTTCGCAATGATTCAATGCCTCTCTCTGCTACACAAACTATATTACAATATGTTATATGACATTGAATGTTTTGATATATTTTTATTATATTGTAATTTAATAGTATTTGAAATTGTGTTGTGTAAATAAATGCATGTACAGTGTGCTGTGTAGTTTCTGTATTATTTTGACTTTATTACTATGACTTATGTCTTTCAAAACACATACACACACACTCACGCACATTATGCTGTTTGTCTTGTAGTGGAGGACCTTAAGTGTTTGATGGATTGTCATCTTCACATCTGTATAGACTCCACTTCCATCCCCCTAATACTCCCCCAACCATCACCCCCACCTTCTAATACCACCCCCACCCCCCTCTCCCCAAGTTCCTCCAACCAGCATCAGGCTCATATTTCAAAGGGCCATGGGGATACATGTTAGCGAAGGGGGGTTGGTGGGGGGATGAGGTGAGGGAGGCGGTGGGTGACGGTGATTGAGTCAGTGTGTCGAGGTGACTGACGTCTGGTGGCTCCCTCGGGCTCTCTGATGCTCCCCGCAGGCGAGCAGCTCCTCACAGAGGCCTGTCGTCTGCTGAGCACGCTCTACTGGAGGTCAACGCTGCACACACCCCTCCTCCTCACCACATGCTCTCTTCTTCATGTGGACTTCTGATGAAACGCAAAACAGTGCAATCCAGAAATAGACAACGTGTGTGTGTTCAAGCAACTCCTTTGAGATATACACATTTCCATTTAAACCCACAAAGGATAAAGCTATTCTTTATAGAAAACACTTTTGGACGTGTGGTTTTGTCAGTGTGTGTTTATGTGCGTGCCTGTGTGTGTGTGTGTGTGTGTGTGTGTGTGTGTGTGTGTGTGTGTGTGTGTTTGTGTGTGTTTGCGTGTGTGTGCATGCATGTGTGTGTGTTTGTGTGTGCTGGTGTGTTTGTGTGTGTGTATGATTGTGTTTGGCGCTACCTATTGTGTGTACATTAAGTCCTTAGTTACCGTAGTCTGTGGTCCCTGGTAACCAAAAAGGGCCTCTACAGGATGCATCCAGAAACCTTTTTGTGTGACTGTGTGTATGTTTGTGCTTGTGTGTGTGTGTGTGTGTGTGTGTGTGTGTGTTTGTGTGTGTGTATGTGTGTGTGTGTGTGTGTGTGTGTGTGTGTGTGTGTGTGTGTGTGTGTGTGTGCATGTGTGTGTGGTTGTGTGTGTGTGTGTGTGTGTGTGTGTGCGTGTGTGTGTGTGTGTGGTTGTGTCTTTTAAAGGGAGCGGCTAAGACGTAATTATCAGATTTGTTGAACCCTCACCTAATGGAAACCAAAACACATACACAAACACACACAAAGTACATACACACACACACATACACACACAAACATGCAGGATCTTTGATGCAGGGGGACAGGTGACGCAGCAATTACTTTTATGAAGATGATGTTGAAGCTGCTGTTTTCATTAGTAAAACAAAAGCCCTTTTCAAAAGGGGTTGGGAAAAGTGCTTTAACAATTTTGTGTGCGCCTGCTTGCGTGTAATGCATGTTCATCTGTGCGTGTGTGCATGCGGGTGTGTGTGTGTGTGTTCATGTGTGTGTGTGTGTGCGTGCCATGTGCATGTGTTCATGTTTGAGTGCTTACGTCTGTTTGTGTATGTCTGTGTCAGTGTGTGTGTGTGTGTGGGGGGGGAGGTGGTGTAAGGCAAGAGAGTAAAGGGTGTGTCCATCTCCTGATGTCCTCCATAGACAGGTAATGGTGTGTGCTTTACTCAGTTACCTGTGTCCCCTTCCTGCTCTGTCAAGGCAGCGTGTCAACGCCTCGTTCACACTGCTACTCTGGGATGCACACAAGTGCACATGCCTGTACATGTCTCCCTTTCAGCCTGTTAATGTGTGTTTGTGTGCGTATGTAGGTCGTGTTTGTTTATTTTGAATGTGTATCAACGTGTGTGTGTGTGTGTGTGTGTGTTCGTGTGTGTGTGTGTGTGTGTGTGTGTGTGTGAAAGTATGTTCTAATTTTTGCTTGTGTGTCATGTACATTGTGTGTTTTAATGTTTTGCTGAGTGTTAAAATGGTATAATGTGATTTCTGATCTGTATATGCTTCAATGTGTGTACATTATTTATTGTGTGTGTGGGGGGGATTTTTTACCGCGTGTATATACCTTAATATGTGTACTGTGTTTGCGTGATTGCATGTGTCTGTGTGCCCATATGTATGGATTTGTGTG
>NC_136935.1:37896874-37899374 GCF_949987615.1 Pollachius pollachius | reverse complement strand
ACGCACGCACGCGCGCGCGTGCGCTAGCAAACACAGGGCGGATGAGACTTGGCAGAAGACGTGAGAAACCCGGGGATAATCATCAAATTATTCATCTTAACTTTCACTTGTTGGGAAAAAAATAATAAAGATGAACGCCGGCACTGAAGATATGACCACGTATCTGGGCTTTTAAGACATTTTAAGACGTGGGTTTTAGTATAAGTGTGGTTATCTCTTATGCTGTTTAATTCATTAGCCTACTAAAAAATAACCTTGGGAATCCTTTATTGATAAGCGGCATAAATCTTGGCGTTGAGTTGTAAATAACGATTTGTTTCCGGTGGGGGTGGTGGAGGTGGATTTTTTGGGGGTGGTGAGTGGGGGGGGGGGGGGGGGGGGGGGGGGGGGGGCGGGGGGGGGGGGGGGTAATGTCTGGTCTGCGGGCCTCCCAGTAAAAATATAGGCCAAGACAGGTCACTTTATTGCTCGTTTCGATCGGGGATGCAACGGTGGCCATCACATGACTAACCACTATCATCGCTGTGGCTTTGCTCGGACAAAAATGCTATTTTGATATGGTTTGCTCTTGGGATGAATATCTTTATTTTAATTTTTTTTCATCGTTAAAATAAGTTTTGCTCTTGTTTCGTTTCCCACATAAATCAGGAATTCCTCTGCCGGTAAAGGACGGTCGTTTGTCACCAGGTTTTGGCGTTCCCCGTGACAGAATACGAGAAACAGAAGTCGCATTAGGTAAACCATTCAACGCCACAATTTATACAAAGTCCCGAGCGTGGATAAACAGAGACGGCTGCGTCATTACGCGCATGTCTATTTGGGGGTGTCCAGTGTGTGTGTGTGTGTGTGTGTGTGTGTGTGTGTGAGAGAGAGAGAAATAAGTTATTTACCGCAGAATTACTAAATACCTACTTGAGAAATAGCTCCACGGAATAATAATCATAATAAAATGCCTTATTGTTTCGGAATAAAGATCCCATTTTTGGAAAGCAGTTTATTTGCGTGTGTGTGTGTGTGTGTGTGTGTGTGTGTGTGTGTGTGTGTGTGTGTGTGTGTGTGTGTGTGTGTGTGTGTGTGTGTGTGTGTGTGTGTGTGTGTGTGGTCATTAGGACAATCGGAGATAGACGTTACGGATGACCGAGATAGCCTCGTCCTATTGGGCTTAATGGAGCTATTACTGGCTGGCTGCAGGCCTGCGCTATCTAAACACCAGCACAAACACGCGCGCACGCTGCCACACGCACACGTTCACACGGCAATAAATTCAACAGCCCAGTCAATTTTTACGCGTCTGCAAGGGTGAAAGGTCATATGATTCATAATGTTGGTGAAATAAATACGGCCTATTTAAGATGGTTTTTGAGCACTAATTCAAAATCAGGGTTTAAGGCCATTTTATAAACTGTTATTTATTCAGGTTATATTTAGGATTATTGCAGTAAAATCTGACTCATAGTTTTATTTTTTATTGGAAATTAATATTTGAACGTCCTGGTTTATTGCATTTAAGATTAACCACACTCACTAATACGTCTTAAATAAATGGAGAATATTTAATAATTTGAGTATAATTTTATTAACCTCGTCATTGTTCGAACATAAATGGGATACCGCTTAACTGCCAAATATGCTAAAGAAAATGTTAAAACAGTTAATAATACTAATACTTATACTACTAATAATAATAATCATTATAAAATAATTATTACTACCATTATAATTGGCTAATAATAATAATAATACTTAAAAATAAAAAACATTTACATTCTTATTCATATAATTATATATCATCCAATTATTTTGTATTGGCATGCTGGTTATTTACTGATAACAAAATAACAACAAACTCAACCTAAGAAAAATTTAAAAATTTCACAGAACAGCAACAACACGATTCCTCAATATGACATAATAAATTCGTTCTGCATGCATCCAGTGAATTTGTTGGCTACATTAATGCAGAATATGTGGCGCATATGGCCGTTGTGGTGACGACTTTACCTTATATTTGGTCATTAGTTAGAAGGCCAATTATTAGGACATCTTACCTCATGAAAAACATCCTAATTGTCCGCTTCGTCCAACAAAATCAAACCACGCTTGCCACGTCTTACTCGGTGGCATCACATACAGGTCAAAGGGCGTGTTTAGGTTTGGTCGCGCGGGCCTCCCTCCCTTTCACTCTCTCGCAGGATGGGTCCTTTGGAGAACCGCATTGCACGCGGCAACAAGTCACAAATCACGCCGACCATCTCCTCTATGACCCCCCCCCCCCTCCCCTCATCCCACCCTCCATCATCCACACATATAGGTTCTCTCTCCCCCCCCCCCCCCCCCTCTCTCTCTCTCTCTCTCTTTCTCTCTCTCTCTCTCTCTCGCTATGACTCACTCTCTCTCCCTCGCTCTCTCTCGCTATGCCTCTCTCAAGCCTCCCCCCCACACACACATACACACTGGCGCCATGACAGCAGACAAGAGGTGTAGCGTTTCCTATTGTCAC